>NC_090389.1:12500-62500 GCF_036365525.1 Heterodontus francisci | reverse complement strand
CAACGTTTAAGAGGCATCTTGACAAATACATGAATAGGATGGGAATAGAGGGATACGGACCCTGGAAATGCAGAAGGTTTTAGCTTAGGCAGGCATCATGATCGGTGCAGGCTTGGAGGGCCGAATGGCCTGTTCCTGTGCTGTACCGGTCTTTGTTCTTTGACTGAGAAGGCGGGTGAATTAGAGTGGGGTGAACTTAATGCCCAATCAGAGAAAGAAATAAAGAGAGGGAAAGAAAGATTAGAATTAGAATTAGAATTAGAATATTACAGCGCAGTACAGGCCCTTCGGCCCTCGATGTTGCGCCGATCATCTGACCTACACTATTCCATTTACATCCATATGTCTATCCAATGACCACTTAAATGCCCTTAAAGTTGGCGAGTCTACTACTGTTGCAGGCAGGTCGTTCCACGCCCCTACTACTCTCTGCGTAAAGAAACTACCTCTGACATCTGTCCTATATCTTTCACCCCTCAACTTAAAGCTATGTCCCCTCGTGTTTGCCATCCTCATCCGAGGAAAAAGACTCTCACCCTATCTAACCCTCTGATTATCTTGTATGTCTCTATTAAGTCACCTCTCCTCCTCCTTCTCTCTAACGAAAACAACCCCAAGTCCCTCAGCCTTTCCTCGTAAGACCTTCCTTCCATACCAGGCAACATCCTAGTAAATCTCCTCTGCACCCTTTCCAAAGCTTCCACATCCTTCCTATAATGCGGTGACCAGAACTGCACGCAATACTCCAGGTGCGGCCGCACCAGAGTTTTGTACAGCTGCAGTATGACCTCGTGGCTCCGAAACTCGATCCCCCTACTAATAAAGGCTAACACACCATATGCCTTCTTAACAGCCCTATTAACCTGGGTAGCAACTTTCAGGGATTTATGTACCTGGATACCAAGATCTCTCTGCTCATCTACACTACCAAGAATCTTCCCATTAGCCCAGTACTCTGCATTGCTGTTACTCCTTCCAAAGTGAATCACCTCACACTTCTCCGCATTAAACTCCATTTGCCATCTCTCAGCCCAGCTCTGCAGCCTATCTATGTCCCTCTGTACCCTACAACACCCTTCGACACTATCCACAACTCCACCGACCTTCGTGTCATCCGCAAATTTACTAACCCACCCTTCTACACCCTCATCCAGGTCGTTTATAAAAATGACAAACAGCAGTGGCCCCAAAACAGAACCTTGCGGTACACCACTAGTAACTAAACTCCAGGATGAACATTTGCCATCAACCACCACCCTCTGTCTTCTTTCAGCTAGCCAATTTCTGATCCAAAGCTCTAAATCACCTTCAACCCCATACTTGCGTATTTTCTGCAATAGCCTACCGTGGGGAACCTTATCAAACGCCTTACTGAAATCCATATACACCACATCCACGGCTTTACCCTCATCCACCTGTTTGGTCACCTTCTCGAAAAACTCAATAAGGTTTGTGAGGCACGACCTACCTTTCACAAAACCGTGCTGACTATCGCAAATGAACTTATTCTTTTCAAGATGATTATAAATCCTGTCTCTTATAACCTTTTCCAACATTTTACCCACAACCGAAGTAAGGCTCACAGGTCTATAATTACCAGGGCTGTCTCTACTCCCCTTCTTGAACAAGGGGACAACATTTGCTATCCTCCAGTCCTCCGGCACTACTCCTGTCGACAATGACGACTTAAAGATCAACAACAACGGCTCTGCAATCTCCTCCCTGGCTTCCCAGAGAATCCTAGGATAAATCCCATCTGGCCCAGGGGACTTATCTATTTTCACTCTTTCCAAAATTGCTAACACCTCCTCCTTGTGAATCTCAATCCCATCTAGCCTAGTAGGCTGTATCTCAGTAATCTCCTCGGCAACATTTTCTTTCTCTACTGTAAATACTGACGAAAAATATTCATTTAACGCTTCCCCTATCTCCTCTGATTCCGCACACAACTTCCCACTACTATCCTTGATTGGCCCTGTTCTAACTCTTATCATTCGTTTATTCCTGATATACCTATAGAAAGCCTTAGGGTTTTCTTTGATCCTATCCGCCAATGACTTCTCGTGTCCTCTCCTTGCTCTTCTTAGCCCTCCCTTTAGATCCTTCCTGGCTAGCTTGTAACTCTCAAGCGCCCTAACTGAGCCTTCACGTCTCATCCTAACATAAGCCGCCCTCTTCCTCTTGACAAGCGCTTCAACTTCTTGAGTAAACCACGGCTCCCTTGCTCGACAACTTCCTCCCTGCCTGACAGGTACATACTTATCAAGGACACGCATTAGCTGCTCCTTGAATAAGCTCCACATTTCGTTTGTGCCCATCCCCTGCAGTTTCCTTCCCCATCCTACACATCCTAAATCTTGCCTAATCGCGTCATAATTTCCTTTCCCCCAGCTATAATTCTTGCCCTGCGGTATATACCTGTCCCTGCCCATCGCTAAGGTAAACCTAACCGAATTGTGATCACTATCGCCAAAGTGCTCACCTACATCTAAATCGAACACCTGGCCGGGTTCATTACCCAGTACCAAATCCAATGTGGCATCGCCCCTGGTTGGCCTGTCTACATACTGTGTCAGAAAACCCTCCTGCACACACTGGACAAAAACAGACCCATCTAAAGTACTCGAACTATAGTATTTCCAGTCAATATTTGGAAAGTTAAAGTCCCCCATAACCACTACCCTGTTACTCTCGCTCCTGTCGAGAATCATCTTCGCTATCCTTTCCTCTACATCTCTGGAACTATTCGGAGGTCTATAGAAAACTCCCAACAGGGTGACCTCTCCTCTCCTGTTTCTAACCTCGGCCCATACTACCTCAGTAGACGAGTCCTCAAACGTCCTTTCTGCCGCTGTAATACTTTCCTTGATTAACAATGCCACACCCCCCCCTCTTTTACCCTCTTCTCTGTTCTTTCTGAAACATCTAAATCCCGGAACCTGCAACATCCATTCCTGCCCCTGCTCTACCCATGTCTCCGAAATGGCCACAACATCAGGATCCCAGGTACCAACCCATGCTGCAAGCTCACCCACCTTATTCCGGATGCTCCTGGCGTTGAAGTAGACACACTTTAAACCAAGTTCTTGCTTGCCAGTGCCCTCTTGCATCCCTGTAACCTTATCCCCTACCTCACTACTCTCAACAGCCTGTACACTGGCACTGCAATTTAGGTTCCCATTCCCCTGCTGATTTAGTTTAAACCCCCCCGAAGAGCACTAACAAATCTCCCCCCCAGGATATTGGTACCCCTCTGGTTCAGGTGAAGACCATCCTGTTTGTAGAGGTCCCACCTACCCCAGAAAGAGCCCCAATTATCCAGGAAACCAAAACCCTCCCTCCTACACCATCCCTGCAGCCACGTGTTCAACTCCTCTCTCTCCCTATTCCTCTCTTCGCTAGCACGTGGCACAGGCAACAACCCAGAGATAACAACTCTGGTTGTTCTCGCTCTAAGCTTCCACCCTAGCTCCCTGAATTTCTGCCTTAAATCCCCATCTCTCTTCCTACCTATGTCGTTGGTGCCTATGTGGACCACGACTTGGGGGTGCTCCCCCTCCCCCTTAAGGATCCCAAAAACACGATCGGAGACATCACGTACCCTGGCACCTGGGAGGCAACACACCAACCGTGAGTCTCTCTCGTTCCCACAGAACCTCCTATCTGTTCCCCTAACTATGGAGTCCCCAATGACTAATAGGAGTAAGAGAGGTGGAAATAGCAATAAAAATCGGAAAGGAAAAGTAAGGAAAATGCTTTTAAAAGTTTAAATTTGACATGTTTAAAATTTACAAAAAACAATTCAAAACATGAAGGACTGTGACTGCACATTAATAATTGTTCACTTTCTGGGCAAGAGATTTTAATTGACAGTCATTAACATTTAACATGTCCTTAAAAGGGTACCATTGCTGATATTTGCTGGACTTAACCTACTGTGGTGAGTTTAATGGGCATTTTAGGAAGAAGTATGTTAGGATTTGGAATGCACTGCCTGATAGGGTGCTGAAAACAGATTCAATAGCAGCCTTTAAAAGGGAATTAGATAAATACTTGAAGGGGAAAAAAATGCAGGAATATAGGAAAAGAGCCAGGGAGTGGGACTAAATTGAATTGCTCTACAAAAGAGCTGATACAGACTTAATGGGCCAAATGGCCTCCTTCTGTGCTATGCCACTCTACTCTATAAGGAGATGCAGAGGTGAGCAATGCTATGATCCCAGGTATCAGGGAATTTATTCTGAGGAAAGGTTGTGAACTTTGCACTCATTCTTCTTGGAAAAGAGACTTTACGAAATTCCAATTGAAATTTTCAAGATTATGCAAAGAATTGAGAAAGCTCATCCTGGCAGATGTTCACAATGACAAAGGGTTGAAACATCAGGAGATACATCCGGTCAGAAGGAATAAAAGAGCCAATATACACTTAATGGCACAGTTCTAACGAGTGTGCAGGAGCAGGGGCACCTAGGGCTACCTGTCCATCGATCTTTGAAGGTGGCAGACATATTGAGAGAGTGGTTCATAAGCATATGGGATCTTGGGCTTCATAAATAGAGACATTGAGTACAAAAGCAGGGATGTTATGCTGAACCTTTATAAAGCTCTGGTTTGGCCCCAACTGGAGAATTGCACCCTGTTGTGGTCACCACACTTTAGGAAGGATGTGAGGGTCTTTGAGAGGGTGCAGAGGAGATTTACCAGAATGGTTCCAGGGATGGGGGATTTTAGTTACAAGGTTCGGTTGGAAAAGCTAGGGTTGAGGCCAAATCATTAAATATATTCAAGAAAGAGTTAGATATAGTTCTTAGTGCTAAAGGAATCAGGGATATGGGGAGAAAGCTAGAACTGGGTACTGAGTTTGGACGATCAGCCATGATCGTATTGAATGGCGGTGCAGGCTTGAAGGGCCAAATGGCCTACTCCTGCTTCTATTTTCTATGTTTCTATGTTCTCCTTAGAACAAAGGAGATTGAGGGGAGATTTAATAGAGGTGTACAAGATTATGACAGGCGCAGACAAGTTAGACAAGGAAAAACTGTTCCTATTAACTAATGGTACAGGGACTAGGGGACACAGATTGAAGGTTTTTGGGCAAGAGATGCAGGGGGAATACGACAAAGAACTTTTTTACACAGTGGGTGGTAATGTTCTGGAACTCGCTGCCCACAAGGGTGATGGAAGCGGAGACAAACAATGACTTTAAAAACAAATTGGATGGCCACTTGAAGGAAATAAACTTGCAGGGCTACGGGTATTGAGCAGGGGAGTGGGAATGCCTGGATTGCTCTGTGGAGAGCCAGCATGGACTCGGTGGGCTGAATGGTCTCTTTCTGTGCCGTAAATGACTCTATGACTTAGAGCATGGCTACCCGACCCGAACCAGATGGGACCCGCAACATTAGATTAGATTAGAGATACAGCACTGAAACAGGCCCTTCGGCCCACCGAGTCTGTGCCGACCATCAACCACCCATTTATACTAATCCTACACTAATCCCATATTCCTACCAAACATCCCCACCTGTCCCTATATTTCCCCACCACCTACCTATACTAGTGACAATTTATAATGGCCAATTTACCTATCAACCTGCAAGTCTTTTGGCTTGTGGGAGGAAACCGGAGCACCCGGAGAAAACCCACGCAGACACAGGGAGAACTTGCAAACTCCACACAGGCAGTACCTGGAATCGAACCCGGGCCCCTGGAGCTGTGAGGCTGCGGTGCTAACCACTGTGCCACTGTGCCGCCCTATGTGTCAGGTTCGGGTCAAGTCGGGTTGTTCTTCTGGGTCCGGCACTCGGGCTCAGCTCGGGTTGGGCCGGGTCGGACACAGTGGCAGTGCTGCCTTTTGGTCAGGGAGGGAAAGGGAAGTAAGAGTAAGCATCATTAATTTCTGGTAGTTGAGTCGGGTCGGGTTGGGCACGGGAAAAAACCACAGGACTTGGGCCCGGGTCGGGTTCAGATTAGATGTGGTCTGGTCGGGCTCGGGTCGGGTTTCAATTGTATACCCAAGCAGGCCTTTACTATGACTCTATGGCACACAGGTTAAAAAGAAGATAGAACAAGGGGAAATTAGCAGAGATTTTTCAAAGAAAGAATCATTGACTTGTGGAAACAGCCATGAGAGAATGCCATTGTAGCAAACGGGACAAATGCATTAAGAAGTAGCCAGATGTGTTAGGAGAGAAGCAATTGAAGAATATGGTGATAAGGAAAGCAGGTAAAGGTATTGGGCCAAATAGCCTTAATCCTGCAACTAAAAATTCTTGCATTCTTATATAAACATACATGATTTAAAATCTTACATCTCGAACCCTTCTGTGTCTGTCACACATCATTGTGTATAAAGTAAGCAGAAAGGAAGGAACGGATTCTAACCCCTTCCTACAGTTTACATATGTGCTGAATGCATCTCCAGATGCACTAGATGTCCCATTGACACAGTTTATGGTGGGCTGCAGGATACTCAGTTTTAAAAGACAAGAAGTATTAAACCACATAACATAGAATGTAATATTCAGCGACTGAAGTTCAGGTGTCTGTGGCTTTAAAGCTACAAGGTGTAATTTCTCTGCAGCTTTGAATTCAATTACATGCTGATTGCTCACAATTAAATGATCAACGCAGTTAGAGGCCAGAGTAGCTTTCTTTCCTTGTGTGAGTCTTTGAAGTCAAATAAAAGAAAGCTTGAATGCCTTTCTGAACTCAATTAGAGACTGATAGCAGTCAGTAGATTCTTAGTTCAACTAGAGGTCAGACTGGCTTTCTTTTATCGAAATTTACAGTTGTGTCCATGTGACACTTAAAGTGTCACGACTACAGGCAGCAGGGTATTTGTTTTAATTCTCTTTGTAAGATAACCAGAGGTGAGATCGACCAAGACTTTAAACTTATCCAAATAATGGTTTTACAAACATTAAGACACAATAGGCTTGCACATAGAGGTGCATACAACCTCAGTGGTATCACTGAAACTCAAGATGGTCAATTCCTCTCCTTTGTGAACATGGAAAAGTTAATAATCCATTGACATCCTGCGTCGTGTTCTTCTGCTCTGTTTCGTGCACCGTGCCTGCCTTTCACTTAGGGATGGCCGTTCTTGTACCATTCTTGCTGAACATTCCATGTTCAGTAAATTTCCACCCTCTCCCTCCCATGTTTGCACTGACTGGTGTTACAAAAACAACACCTGGGCAGGAGAAATCGGTTCGCGAAGCAGCGCTATGCAGACTTACCTCAGTTGCCCAGGGGCTGCGGGCTGCTTCCTGCGGACCCGTGTGGCGCTCTTCGATGATACATGAGTGAATTTCTTCCTGCTGGTGTTTAAAGCATTCTCACAGTCCCCTAAGGCCTCTTCGTTTGTAGCCTTCCACATGGCCTGCACCACAATTTTACAAATCCAGCCAATCTTCACAGCATGCCATTTTGAACAGTTGGTTCTTTTAACCAAACTCAGCTTCCTTTGCTGGTAAATAATCCAGGGTTCCAGTCAACCCGTCAGCTTCTTTAAAACTGGTCTTGAAAAGTCTACAAAATCCTTCAAAGAGATATCGAAAGATTGTGAATGAGGCAGATGGATCTTAATGTAGGCAAATGTGAGGTCATCCACTTTGAACCTGAAAGGTTAGAACAGAGTACTTTCTAAAGGGTAAAAGCGAGAAACAGTAGAGGTCCAAACAGACTTGGGGGTCCGGGTATCTAGACCATCAAAATGCCATGAACAGGTGCAGAAAATAATTAAAAAGTTTAATGGAATGCTGGCTTTATATCTGGAGGACGAGAATACAAGGGGGCAGTTATACAAAGCCCTGGTTAGACCACACCTGGAGTACTGTGAGCCGTTCCGGGGATCACACCTTAGTAAGGATATATTGACCCTGGAGGGAAAGCAGCATGGATTTACCAGAATGATACCTGACAGGAAAAGCTGTATCGGAACAATGTGTTATCTTTAAGGAAGAGATGCTTCAGGTACAGGGTAGGTACATTCCAATAACGCAAAAGGTAGAGGAACCAAAAACAGGACTCCTTGGATGATGAGGGAGATAGAGATTATGATTAAACAAGAAATGAGGGTGTATGATGCATGTCAGGTGAATTCTTCAAGCGAGAACCAGGCTATATACAATAAGTTGAGACGAGAGGTGAAGATGAAAATAAGACTGGCAAAGAGAGAATGTGAGAATAGAATGGCAATTTGCAGTTGATATGGTGCATCACGTATGTTAGTGTAGTGGGTGGCGTGGAATGGTTGGTCTGCTTGTCACCTCTCATTTTCAGCTCTCACCATTGGCTAGCAGTACAAGTATTACGAACATAAGGTCGCATGTGAAAGCCTCTCCCCGCCAGTACGTAGCCTCTCCATCAGTAAGTGCCTCCCTGTGACGACATACACAAACTGGGTAACCACCCCCCCACCCTGTCCCAGGCTAAACTACTGAGGACTCGGAGGAGGCTGAGCATTCAGACGCATGGCATGCAGGCACACCGGTGTGTGGCTCCACCTTGGTACCCATGACTCAGACCCCAAGCTATGGGCAAATAGCCTCACTGCCTTGTGGGTGTCTCGGGGGAGAAGAAAGCTAAGAGAGCAAATCCCAACAGGAAGTCCAAAGTGGAGTCCTTCACTTATCAGGCAGCTTTCCGGCAACTCCTGCAACAGAGCTGGTGCCAAACAGTGCTGTTTTTTTTTTCCTTTCCTTTGGACAATACTAGCAATGCTGAGAGGGGAGGTCCTGATGCTTGGGCAACCCAGGGTCTCCATACTATTTGCCCAGGCCTACACACTGGAGAGGACACACCAGCATACAACCCGGGCGCTGTCCATCGTCTCCCGAGACAGACGGGCGCCATCAACATAAAAAGGATTCCAAAAATCTTCCACTGGCATGTAAATAGTAAGCGTGTAGTAAGAAGTAGAATGGGACCTATTAGGGACAAAGGGTAATATATGCGTACAGGTGCAGGGAAAGGCTAAAATACTTGATGAGTATTTTGTATCAGTGTTCACTAAGAAAGAGGAATTTAACAAAATATCAGTAGCAGGGGAGAGAGTAGAGGCAATGGATAGGGTAAAAATTGAGAGGGGGAGGTACTGAAAGGGCTGGTTTTGCTTAGGGTAGGTAAGTCACCTGGTCTGGATGGCTTGCATCCGAGGTTGCTAAAGGAAGTGGGGATGGAGATGGCAGAAGGGTTTGCCATAATCTTCCAATCTTCCCTGGATACAGGGGAGGTGCCAGAGTTGCAGAGTGGCAAATATGACACCCTTATTCAAGAAAGGGTATAAGGACAGTCCTGGCAACTGCAGGCCAGTTAGTTTAACACAGTGCTGGGTAAGATTTTAGAAACAATAATCAGGGAAAAAAATCAACAGACTCCACTTGGAGAGATTTGAGTTCATTAAGGATCGCCAGCACAGATTTGTAAAAGGGAGATCATGCTTGACTAATCTAATTGAATTTTTTGATGAAGTCACAGAGAAGGTTGGTGAAGGGAATGTGGTGGATGTTGTCTATATGGATTTTAAGAAAGCATTTGATAAAGTACCACATAAAAGTCTGGCTAGCAAAATTGAGGCTCATGGAATAGGAGGGTCATTATCCAATTGGATTTTTAAAAATTGGTTTAAGGACAGAAAACAGCGAGTCATGGTAAATGGTTGTTTTTCAGACTGGAGGATGGTAGACAGTGGTGTTCCCCAAGGGTCATTGCTAGGAGCACAGCTTTTCTTGCTGTATATAAAGGATTTGGATCTTGGATTACAGAGTAAAATTTCAAAATTTGATGATGACAACGAACTTGCATGTGTGGCAAACAGTGAGGATGATAAGATCTGCCTGCAAGAGGACAGAGATAGGCTAGCAGAATGGGCAGACAGTTGGGAGATGGAAATAATACTGACAAATGTGAGCTGATACATTTTGGCAGAAGGAATAGGGAGAGGCAATATATACTTAATGGCACAGTTCTAAAGAGTGTGCAGGAGCAGAGGGACCTGGGGGTGCATGTGTATCGATTTTTGAAGGTGACAGGACATATTGAGTGGGTGGTTAGATAAGCATATGGGATCTTGGGCTTCACAAAATAGAGACATTGAGTACAAAAGCAGGGAAGTTATGCTAAAGCTTTATAAAGCTTTGGTTAGGCCCCGGTTGGAGTATTGCATCCAGTTCTGGTCAACACACTTTAGGAAAGATGTGAGGGTCCTTGAGAGGGTGTAGAGGAGATTTACCAGAATAGTTCCAGGGATGGGGGATTTTAGTTACAAGGTTAGGTTGTAAAAGTTGGTGTTGTTCTCCTTAGAACAAAGGATATTGAGAGGAGATTTAACATACAAGATTCTGACAGGCTTAGATAAGTTAGACAAGGAAAAACTGTTCCCATTAACTAATGGTACAAAGACTAGGGGACACAGATTGAAGGTTTTGAGCAAGAGATGCAGGGGGAATATAAGGAGGAACTGTTTTACGCAGTGGATGTTAGTGACCTGGAACTTGCTGCCCACAAAGCAGGTGAAAGAGAAGACAATCAAGGATTTGAAAAGGAAATTGGATGGCCACTTGAAGGAAATAAACTTGCAGGGGTACGGGGATCGATCCAGGGAATGGGACTGACTGGATAGCTCAGTGGAGGGCCGGCATGGTCTTGGTGGGCTGAATAGCTTTCTTCTGTGCTATGCGGCACAGTGGCGCAGTGGTTAGCATCACAGCTCCAGAGACCCGGGTTCGATTCTGGGTACTGCCTGTGCGGAGTTTGCAAGTTCTCCCTGTGACCGCATGGGTTTTCGCCGGGTGCTCCGGTTTCCTCCCACAGCCAAAGACTTGTAGGTGATAGGTAAATTGGCCATTTGTAAATTGCCCCTAGTGTAGGTAGGTGTTAGGGAATATGGGATTACTGTAGGGTTAGTATAAATGGGTGGTTGTTGGTCGGCACAGACTCGGTGGGCCGAAGGGCCTGTTTCAGTGCTGTATCTCTAAATAAATGACTCTATGACCTGGACTCCAAGTGTTAAATTATGAGGGTTGCATTCACTGGAATTTAGAAGGTTCAGGGGTGATTTGATTGAAGTTTTCAAGATATTAAGGGGAACAATTAGGGTAGATAGAGAGAAACTATTTCTGCTGCTTGAGGAGTCTGGGACTAAGGGGCACAGCCTTAAAAACTAGAGTCGGATCTTTCGGGAGTGAAATTAGGAAACACTTCTGCACACAAAGGGTGGTAGAGGTACAGAATTCTCTTCTGCAAATGGCAATGCTAGATCAATTGTTAATTTTAAATCTGGGATTGATAGATTTTTGTTAACCAAAGGTATTAAGAAATATGGGGCAAAGGCAGGTATATGAAGTTAGGTTGAATATCAGCAATGGGCTCATTTAGTGGTGGAAGAAGCTCAAGGGGCGAAATGGCCTCCTCCCATTCCTACGTTCCTACCAACTAGACAGAACAGTAAACATAAGAAGATGTGTGGGGCAGTGGAAGTGGCTGTGCATGCAAAAATGGGTTTGCTCCAAAATTCTACCACTGGCTCCGCTGAAGAACGCACAACATAATAGACTTCAGCGGGCTGCTCAGGTGCAACTGGGAAGGAGCTCTGCCAAATAAGATGGAAAGCCCAGCTGTGCCGGGAGGAAGAGGTGGGGAGTGCGAACAAATCAGCCCATGAAAGAGACAATGCGTGACCAACGGCGTCATGATTCATGAGCCACTAAAACTACATTGCCTGTTGAGCTAAGATCCCCCTACTCAGCCAAGTGAGTGGACATCATTGTAACATTAGAAGTGCAAATATCTCTGGAGCGGTTAGACATTCCCCATTATTCCAAAGTGATCTGGTATGCGAGGAACAGAACTCTGAGAAGGTCGGCATGCCAGCTAACTTTCCTGAAACTACATCACAGACTGTGTGCAGGCTTTTGGAGTTTTAAGAAAATATCTCAATGTGACAGCTACCAACTGAGCCAAAACGCACCAATTTAGAACATCTGTTTTGTTCAAGATGATATCAAGTTTTCACTACTTCTGCAAAATAGAAAGCAAAGATGTCTATTTTACATCACACTTACTTTTAACCTTAACATCTAAAAAGTAAGCAGTTGGGAACATGTGAGTATTGATGGTATGACTGTACATAGCTCCAGGGAATAACAGTCACTCATATACAATTTTGTAAGGCAAACCAAGAAGAACCTAAAAAAAAGTTTTGGGGGGTGGTGGGGGGAAGTGGGTGCATGGGGTGGGATGTTTGTAAACAAATGGAGATATGCAAAAATAACAGGCTAAAGTGCGTAAGGGTCATACAGACTGTGAGAAACAAAGGTTTATGCCAGTTGTGGCTCAGTTGGTAGCATTCTCATCTCTGAGTCACAAGGTTGTGGATTTAAGTCCCTACCCTGAGACTTGAGCACAAAAATCAAGGCTGACACTCCAGTGCCATTACTGAGGGAGTGCTACACTGTCAGTGGTGCTGACTTTCAGATGGTAAACTGTGGCCCCGTCTGCTCTCTCAGAGTGGATGTAAAAGATCCCATGGCACTCGTCTGAAGAAAAAGCAAGGGAGTTCTCCCCAGTTTCCTGCCCAATATTTATCCCTCAATCAGCATCACAAAAACAGATTATCATGTCATTATCACATTGCTGTTTGTGGGGGCTTGCTGTGCACAAATCAGCTGCTGTGTTTCCTACATTACAACAGCGACTACACTTTGAAAGTACTTCATTGGCTGTAAAACGCTTCGAGACGTGCTGAGGTCATTAAAAGGTGCTATATAAATGCAAGTCTTTTTTTCTTTAATAGTGAAAGGCCAACAAAAAGCGAGGGGCAAACAGAAATAATGATAGAGAGTGAGACAAGCAGATACAGTTATAAGAAGAAAAATACAATTTTCAAATAACTGTGAGCAACGTCAAAGGAAATCAACTGGTAGATTTGAAATTGCCCTGAGGAGGAACCGGTAATGGATACTCTTTCAGTTGAGATTCATTATGCAGAGTATTGGGCTGCAAAATAGTGCTGCAGTCACGAGCTTTAAATACTGTGGCCCATTTGGGACAATTTCAGCTGATAGACCTGTCCGCAACAAAGCCAGGCAAACACAAGTGGGACCTAGCTTGTAGCTACTGCTCAATCACCAGTCCGTTAGTCTGAGGGGTTCAGCTCTTACTGAAGTGCCAGGAAAAGTCCTGTCAGTATTGTAAGCACGCAATGCTTATAATAAATGCAGATCCTCTGTCAGAAATGGTTTTAATAAAATATTTGCAAGCCACAATTGTGACAGTAGACATTCCAGAGACTTAGGCATAAAAATCAAGGCTGATACTCCAGTGCAGTACTGTGGGACTGCTGCACTATTGGAAGTGATGATTTTCAGATGAGATGTTCAGCTGGATGTAAAGTATCCCATGGCACTATTTTGAAGAAGAACAGTGTAGTTATCCCTCCTGCCCAATATTTTCCTCTTAATCAACATCACAAAAACAGATTATTTGGTCATTTTCACATTGCTGTTTGTGGGATCTTGCTGTGTGCAAAGCAGCTGCAGCATTTCCGACATTAAGTTTGGCAAGTTTCGGGAACCTTGGATAATGAGGGATATTGTGAGCCTAGTCAAAAAGAAAAAGGAAGCATTCGTAAGGGCTGGAAGGCTGGGAACAGACGAAGCCCTCGAGGAATATAAAAACAGTAGGGAGGAACTTAAGCAAGGAGTCAGGAGGGCTAAAAGGGGTCATGAAAAGTCATTGGCAAACAGGATTAAGGAGAATCCCAAGGCTTTTATATGTATATAAAGAGCAAGAGGTAACCAGGGAAAGGGTTGGCCCACTCAAGGACAGAGGAGGGAATCTATGTGTCGAGCCACAGGAAATGGGCGAGGTACTAACTGAGTACTTTACATCAGTATTCACCAAAGAGAAGGACTTGGTGGATGACGAGTCTAGGGAAGGGAGTGTAGATAGTCTGGGTTATGTCGTTATCAAAAAGGAGGAGGTGTTGGGCGTCTTGCAAAGCATTAAGGTAGCTAAGTCCCCAGGGCCTGATGGGATCTACCCCAGAATACTGAGGGAGGCAAGGGAAGAAATTGCTGGGGCCTTGATAGAAATCTTTGTATCCTCATTGGCTACAGGTGAGGTCCCAGAGGACTGGAGAATAGCCAATGTTGTTCCTTTGTTTAAAAAAGGTAGCAAGGATAATCCAGGAAATTATAGGCCAGTGAGCCTTACGTCAGTGGTAGGGAAATTATTCGAGAGGATTCTTCGGGACAGGATTTACTCCCATTTGGAAACAAATGAACTTATTAGCGAGAGGCAGAATGGTTTTGTGAAGGGGAGGTCACGTCTCACTAACTTGATTGAGTTTTTTGAGGAAGTGACGAAGATGATTGATGAAGGAAGGGCAGTGGATGTTGTCTACATGGACATCAGTAAAGCCTTTGACAAGGTCCCTCATGGCAGACTGGTACAAAAAGTGAAGTCACACGGGATCAGAGGTGAGCTGGCAAGATGGATACAGAACTGGCTTGGTCATAGAAGACAGAGGGTAGCAGTGGAAGGGTGCTTTTCTGAATGGAGGGCTGTGACTAGTGGTGTTCTGCAGGGATCAGTGCTGGGACCTTTGCTGTTTGTAGTATATATAAATGATTTGGAGGAAAATGTAGCTGGTCTGATTAGTAAGTTTGCGGACGACACAAATGTTGGTGGAGTTGCGGATAGTGATGAGGATTGTACAGCAGGATATAGATCGGTTGGAGACTTGAGCAGAGAAATGGCAGATGGAGTTTAATCCGGACAAATGTGAGGTTATGCATTTTGGAAGATCTAATACAGGTGGAAAATATACAGTAAATGGCAGAACCTTTGGAGTATTGCCAGGCAGAGAGATCTGGGCGTACAGGTCCACAGGTCACCGAAAGTGGCAACGCAGGTGGATAAGGTAGTCAAGAAGGCATATGGCATGCTTGCTTTCATCGGTCGGGACACAGAGTATAAAAATTGGCAAGTCATGCTGCAGCTGTACAGAACTTTAATTAGGCCACACTTAGAATATTGCGTGCAACTCTGGTCGCCACACTACCAGAAGGACGTGGAGGCTTTGGAGAGGGTACAGAAGAGGTTTACCAGGGTGTTGCCTGGTCTGGAGGGCATTAGCTATGAGGAGAGGTTGGATAAACTCGGATTGTTTTCACTGGAACTACAGAGGTGGAGGGGCGACTTGATAGAGGTTTACAAAGTTATGAATGGCATGGACAGAGTGGATAGTTAGAAGCTTTAACCCAGGGTGGAAGAGTCAGTTACTAGGGGTCATAGGTTTAAGGTGTGAGGGGCAAAGTTTGGAGAGGATGTGCAAGGCACATGGTGAGTGCCAGGAACGTGCTGCCGGGGGAGGTGGTGGAAGCAGGTACGATAGCGACGTTTAAGAGGCATCTTGACAAATACATGAATAGGAAGGGAATAGAGGGATATGGTCCCCGGAAGTGCAGAAGGTTTTAGTTTAGATAGGCATCAAGATCGGCGAAGGCTTGGAGGATCGAATGGCCTGTTCCTGTGCTGTACTGTTCTTTGTTCTTTGTTCTGTGTTGCAACAGTGACAGCATTTTTAAAAAGTACTTCATTGTCTGGTGGTTGTGCAAAGTGCTATATAAATGCAAGCCTTTTTTTTAAACTTTGCCCTTGAGTTATGTGAGCTGTAAGGAATGATCCACTCCCCAAAACATCCCAAAGGAATTCTCTGAAGAACAAAAAAAAAACCCAGAGGGTTAGGAGAGATATCTAAAATCACAGAATGAAAAGGTAGATTTTGAAGAGAGTTTTAAAAGTGAGGAAAGACCTGGCAAGGAGTTGGAGTTTAGGGAGCGAGTTTATGTTAGAGAGTAGGGACAAGGTGATAATTATTCTCCTCTTCCTTTGGTCCAGACTTATGTTCTTGTTGTGTGATTTTCACCCAAATTAAACACCTGAACCCAAGATTTATAGAATAGTGTAGCACAGTAACAGACCATTCGGCCTATCTTTTGAAGGGTGTGTCCCACTTCTTCTGCTCTTTCCCCGTATTGCTGCAATCTTTTCTCCTTCAGCTGTCTGATTAACTTTTGTAAGGCTAGTTTTGAATCTGTACCACCACTCTATCAGGCATTGCATTCCAAATCCTCGTTGCAGAAAAAAGTTTTTCCCCACGATGTAATGAAGCAAAACATGGTCAAAAAAAATTGGATGTTGCTCAACTGTTGGGATCTGCAGCCCGTTGGAGCTGGGAGCCAGATACGCGTTTCAAAATCATCAAGTGAGCCGTAAATGATTATGCTGCAATGCAAGCTGTTTGGCAAAGAAAAAGGTGAACCAACCCATACAGAAGAATTTCAAGTACTTATACTCAGTAAATTCAAGCAGTTCCCATGTTTTGCCTCATCCTCCTTCCTTGCACTGTTTCCCCACACCATCTTTCGACTGGTCCCCCCCTGTGCCTTTTCCCTATCATAGCTTGAAAACTTGGAAGCTGAAATATCATTAGGTTCCTGGGCCTGGAGGATTGGTTAAGGCCCATTCCTGATTGTCCAATCAGAAATCAACCTCTTTTCACCAATTGGATGGCAGCTTCCTGCAGGCCAAGGTCAGGGACTTTGACAAGCTGAAGCTTCTTCTTCAAATTCGCATGCACAATGGTGTGGAATTGTCACAGGCCTCAAAGGAAAACTTGGCCCATTGACCAAGTCTTCTCCAGCTCCACTCTGGTAAATAAAGACTCAGTGAAAAATGTACCTCAGAACAGTTCAGATGCATTACGCAAGCAACTCTTAGCCCAACCTGTTCTAATTGGTTTCTAAAGGTTCTTGATTATTGATCGCTTATTTAGATATACCTTCTGCTATCTCCAGACTATCTCTAGAGTCATTGAGTGAGGCTGCGTGAGAGGTACAGGCAAAGCATGAGTGGATCACTAGACCAACCATTGTTACAACCTGAACTTCAGGAACATAGCAATTGTTAAATGAGAAAAGACCAGTCCGTGTCACTTGTCTTCTATCAGTCTGGTAGTCTCATGATACAATGATAATGGAATTATTGACTAATCATAGCGATCAATCTCTAGCAATTAATCTACAACAGATCCAGACACAATGTGTGGAAAATCACTAACGGTAGAGAGCTTTGGAGACTATAGGTCCAAAGTCACCTGTTTCTCCTCAGATTACTCGTATACTTTCAACCCAGTGACACATAGGAGGATCGTTATCAAACAAAATTTGACAAAAATCAGGTGGGGTATAAAATGGATGTTGATCCAATCCCACCCGTTTTCCAGTGGATGGTTTAGGTTAAATATAGCCATCTCAGTTCCAGACTGGAATGATGGAGCTATCTGTAAGTAAGCAGTTCAAGGTTACAAAGAGAAAAAAATGGCAAGTCTGGCAATTTAAAACAAAGTTCGAATCCCATTTCAAACATAGGGGTAATATTAACCTAACATGCTGACATTGCTCTCTGATGGCTTCAGTGGAGAGTAAAATCAGGCAGGATATAAAATCTGCATTAGCCCTGAAACCGTAGGTTCACTGACGGGCGGGATAGGTTAGAATTATCCCCAATGTTATGATTTTTGGCCCTGATCAAACTTCTGCACCTTCCCACCATTTGCCATTTTCGTCGTGATTCATTATTCAAATTCCATTTTAATAACCAATAGATGTCAACGTTTAATCAATTCCATGCTCAGATTTCCTGACAGCACTTTCAACTGAACTCAACTCATTTTCCTGCATGAAGACCAGTGCCGAGAGGGACCATTAATTGTGCTGAATATAGAGCAGATTTAATTATATCCAAAGCACTTTTCTGAATCTGCTAAACCTATTCTAAATTACCTAAATGATCCAATCTTAATTGTGTTCATCTGCCTTTCAGAATCATCTTGGGAAAGTTTGAATTTGGTCCCCCAACTTAATTAAATTGTTCAATCCCATTTGTAGCTGCAATCACCAATCATTATTTATTTTCATCTGCTCAGGCCTACTGTAACGCACTTCTCTATAAATTATTTTCCTTTGACTGGGCGGAATTTAATGACCAGTTAATCTGTATTTAGCTGATATTTATTCAGTGAGAATTGTCCAACAAGACACCTGGAAAACTCCCTGCTCATTTCCAGATAGGGCTGTTTGCAAACATCTGAGCCATTGGAATGGATAACTAGGTTCTGGGTTTTACATCCCATGCAAAAGACACCACTTCTGACAATGCAGTACTCCCTCAATACTGCACTGGAGTATTGGCCTAGATTACTTAAAGTCTTGAGTTGGAACTTGATCCGCAACCTCTAACCAAGAGGTGAAGTAACACTGCTGACGCTCAGCTCGATCCCGCCACTATCTCTAAATTTTTAGACTGCTTGCCTGACATCCAGCACTGGATGAAGAGAAATTTCCTCCAACTAAATATTGGGAAGACCGAAACCATTGTCTTCGGATCCCGCCACAAACTCCGTTCCCTCGCCACCGACTCCATCCCTCTCCTTGGCAACTGTCTGACGCTGAACCAGATTGAGATGAGCCTCTGACCACATATCTGTGCCATCAGCAAGCATCACCTAACTGCACCCTTGCCTTCGCTAACCTGCTGCTGAAACCCTCATCTATGTCTTTGTTACCTCTAGACTTGACTATTCCAATGCTCTCCTGGCGGGAACAGAGATGGGGGTGGGGGGAACCCCAAAAATACCAGCGCGGGGCAGTCTGCCAATTTCAAGATGCCGATCCCGGTGCCAGCAACAATTACCAGGGTGGGGGAGGGTGGGACATGATTCCTGATCTTCTCCCACTTGAGGCTAATTGAAGCTATTTAAAAGCTCGTTAAGAGTTTGTGAAGGTTTGAGATACAAATATTTAAAGGGCAGGACAAGTTACTTATGCCCTCAGAAATTGATCATGTGAAAGGAAGTGGGTAGAGAGTGGGAGATGGCTGCCCCAGGACATCACCCCATCCCATAAGAGGGTCAGCGGGGCAAAGGAGGACTGGGAACTTGTTAAGGGGGAGCCCTTGGTGCTGTGCAGGTGGCAGGGAGAGTGGGCACTCAGCGCCTGGGGTTTGAATAGCATTGGCACCCACCCCCCTCCCCTTCTGTCATTGAGAGGGCAGAAGTATAGGGGGCAAGGCTACCAAGGACAGTTGGGTGGCCACCTGCCCAGAAGGAAGGCTCCAGTTAACGATAGGGAAGATATTGTGTCCAGTGGTGATGAGGGACAACACCGTCCGGAGAAAGGGCAGAACCCTGTGTATCAGGAGGGCACAGAAGAGGAAAGAAGGTCGGGAGGAAATGGAGGCCAAACCCGCAACACAGGAATTATCGCCAAAGACACAGCTACCTGGAGATGACTGAGAACCAGTGCTGCAGGAGATTGCAACTCTACAGGTAGATAGTCACAGACATCTGTGTCCTCGTCGCCGAAGACCTTGCACCTCGCAGCACTGGTCACCATGCCCTGCCAATCGCTGTCAAAGTCACTGTGGCCTTGAACTTCTTCACTTCTGTCTCCTTTCAAGGATCAGCTGCGGACCTTTGTGGCGTCTCGCAAACGACTGCACACCACTGCATCTCGCTGGTCACTGATGCCCTCTTTGCCAGCGCTGGACAGCACATTCATTTAATGATGACATGACCTCACAGGGACAGAGGATATTGGGTTTTGCTTCCATTGCTGGATTTCCCTAGGTGCAGGTCATCATCGGTTGTACCTATGTGGGTATCAAGGCACTCAGTGAACTGCCAGTGAGATCCATCAACAGGAAGGTCTTCCACTCCCTCAACATCCAGCTGGACTGCGACCAAAACAAGAGCTTCATCCACGTATACACTCGTTTATCTGGCAGGTGCCATGACTCCTTCATCCTCCACCAGTCCAGTCTGCCTCAGATTTTCAATCCAACCCCCAAAGTGTGTGGATGGATCCTAGGGGACGAGGGATATCCCTGTGAGATGCCTGCTCACCTCTCTTTGGCCCTGTAGAGGGTGATGGCAAGCCATTAGGCTGGAGTTAGGCTTCCGGGTCTGCCTTGCACTTTATCCAGCAGTGATCAACTCAATGCTTCCATGTGTTGATTAGATTTTAGACTAGTGGAGTGCACTGGCAAAACCAGGCCTTTGTTGACACTACAAAGAATCAGACGCCTGAAATTCTACGGGCTTTTCCACTGCTCCCCTGCTGTAACTCTAGCCAACCTCCCAACGAAACAGCAGAAATGGTCACAAATGGCTCTGTTCCTGGTCATCCAGGAGACTGGAAGTATCTCTGGAATTTCAAGGCCCCAAGTTTCAATGAGGCTTTAAAGGTGGATTTGCACTGGACTGCAGTTATACTGCAGCCACTGTAAAACCTAAGCAGAGCGAGGAAACCTCCGGATGGGAATGCCACTTCACTAGCCTTTAGTCAGATCGCCAACTTTACTCCTGAGTTACACTCTAGTTTTGCCTCGAGGTGGATCCAAAATTGCATTGCATTAACATGAGACTGGTAGTATAATTCGTGCAGTGCTGGAAGTATAGCAGGCTTGGCACTCTTGATGATTTCAGGGGTAATGCCATCCTTCCCAGGGGCTTTTCCGCTGGCTAGAGAATCAATGGCATCACTGAGTTCCAATTTTGTTGGCTGTACGTCCAGCTCATCCTCATCAGCGAACTCCTCTTTGCTGACGATGCTGCATTAACACCTCACACTGAACAGTGTCTGCAGAGACTCATCGACAGGTTTGCGGCTGCCTGCAATGAATTTGGCCTAACCATCAGCCTCAAGAAAACGAACATCATGGGTCAGGACGTCAGAAATGCCCCATCCATCAATATTGGCGACTACACTCTGGAAGTGGTTCAAGAGTTCACCTACCTAGGCTCAACTATCACCAGTAACCTGTCTCTCGATGCAGAATTAAACAAGCGCATGGGAAAGGCTTCCACTGCTATGTCCAGACTGGCCAAGAGAGTGTGGGAAAATGCCGCACTGACACGGAACACAAAAGTCCGAGTGTATCAGGCCTGTGTCCTCACTACCTTGCTCTACGGCAGCGAGGCCTGGACAACGTACATCAGCCAAGAGCGACGTCTCAATTCATTCCATCTTCGCTGCCTCCGGAGAATCCTTGGCATCAGGTGGCAGGACCGTATCTCCAACACAGAAGTCCTCGAGGCGGCCAACATCCTCAGCATATACACCCCACTAAGCCAGCGGCACCTGAGATGGCTTGGCCATTTGAGCCGCATGGAAGATGGCAGGATCCCCAAGGACACATTGTACAGCAAGCTCATCACTGGTACCAGACCCACCGGCCGTCCATGTCTCCGCTTTAAAGACGTCTGCAAACGCGACATGAAGTCCTGTGACATTGATCACAAGTCGTGGGAGTCAGTTGCCAGCGATCGCCAGAGCTGGCGGGCAACCATAAAGGCGGGGCTAAAGCGTGGCGACTCGAAGAGACTTAGCAGTTGGCAGGAAAAAAGACAGAAGCGCAAGGAAAGTGCCAACTGTGTAACAGCCCGGCAACCAATTTTATCTGCAGCACCTGTGGAAGAGTCTGTCACTCTAGAATTGGCCTTTATAGCCACTCCAGGCGCTGCTTCACAAACCACTGACCACCTCCAGGCGCTTACCCATTGTCTCTCGAGACAAGGAGGCCAAAGAAGAAGAAGAAGAAGGTCGTATAATTGGCTCATTAGCTACATAACTCTCTGGTTGGTGCATGATTCTTTTCTTTGGACTCAAATTGGGTAACAATATTATAATTAGATGAATATTTTATAGAGCAGACAACAATATGCAAATCATCAACCCAGTTTTAAGGCTTAATGAAGAGTAGTTACATAAGTATGAATAATTCATTTATGTTAATTACGCAGCTTGGTTATGTGTGCATGTGCATACAGGTTAGCCTATTGGGGTCAAAGTTCCAGTGTTCTCGAGGGCTGCTGTCAGGAGTTGCCATTGGTTATTGGAGTTATTTTGATGTACAGGCTGCTGCTGTCTTTCAATCAGGTATTTTCTACTTTATTTTGCCCCTCCCAATTTCATCCCAAAGATACTTACACATGCTATGGGGTACATCATGCATGTAATCATTCTTCATCTGCAAGCCTGGACTGTAAGGCTATTAGACCACTACAGTCAAACCTGATCCTGTCTTCAGTCAACATCCACCCACTGGCTGTTTGCAACAGAGGTGCTAAGATGGTGATCAGCAGTCGGAACCACAGCTAACTGTTCTTTCCTCCTCCCACCCTCCCTAGCTCAGGGGTGTTGAGACCAACATACAACTGGTAAATCCTGCTAGAAAGTAATAGCATTTGGATATTGGCTAAGAAAATCACTGGGACTTCAATGCTTGACAACACTTTTTTATTCATTCACGGGGTGTGGGTGTCGCTGGCAAGGCCAGCATTTATTGCCCACCCCTAATTGATGTGACTCCAGTCCCACACTGTGCCTGGCTCTGAGCTTCCTTTTAAAGTGACCTAGCAAGCCATGCAGTTGTATCAAAGCTGGGAAACTAGGAAAGGGCAATAAATCCCGAGAATGAATTTGGATTAAAAATGCAGTCGGAAAATAGCTGTGCACTGTGCAAGAAGCAGTCGGAGAATGAGAAACTAACAAGCTGAAAATAAATGCTAATTCCATGAAAATGTATTAAAAAATTGACCAGAAAAGGAATTAAAAACTGGGAAATGAAGCTGTGGTCAGGAAATAGGATGTGGGGGAACGAGAGGAAACCGGCTTCAATTTATTGGAACATTTGACCCCTAGCTTACTGCATTTCAACATGAATAGTGAGCACTGGGTTGGTTTTATTATATGAAATTAAAATTAAACTTGAAATATATAATTTTTTAAAAATGGTCTTTCATGTTTTAGTCTTGCCTATGTAGATAGCTCAACGGATATAGAGAGCTCATGAAAATACTTTGAACAGGAGTATGCCAGTGGTTCATGGGCATGCTGTACTGTTTTGGTTAACCATGACAGCTCCATCCTTTTTAATACTTACTCCAAAGGATACTTTGGTGTTCCCAGTGGGAAGTTGGACTCTAAAAGGGTGCTACAACACTAGGCCCAATTCTGCAAGTGCAGTTCCCTCCCCTGGAGCCACATTATTGTTGAAAACCTATCTTATAATGCACCTGATGTCCCAAGTAAGTATCTATTTCCCTTTTAAACAAAATTGAGCAGGGGAGTGGGACTGACTGGATAGCTCCATGGCGAGCTGGCATGGACTCGATGGGCTGAATGGCCTCCTTCTGTGCTGTAAATGAGTCTATGCATTTATATAGTGCATACAATGACCACCGGACATCCCAAAGCACTTTACAGCCAATGAAGTATTTAAAAAGTGTAGTCACTGTTGTAATGTAGGAAACATGGCAGCCAATTTGCACACAGCAAACTCCTACAAACAGCAATGTGATAATGACCAGATAATCTGTTCTTCTGTAATATTGATTGAGGGATAAATATTGGCCAGGACACCAGGGATAACTCCTCTGCTCTTCTTTGAAATACTGCTATGGGATCTTTAACATCCACTTGAGTGGGTAGATGAGGCCTTGTTTTAACGTCTGGTCCAAAACCCAGCACCTCTGACAGTGCAATACTCCTTCAGTGCTGCACTGTAGTGTCAGCATAGATTGTTCTGCTCTTAAGTCCTTAAGTCTGACTTCTGCCCACAAACTTTTGACACAGAGGCGAGAGTGCTACCAACTGAGCCACAGACACCTCGCTTCACATTGCATCTTCTAGGGCAGATTGCTCCACAATGGACTTCTAGGTTTGTCACATTACGTTAATTATTGTGGTATGACATTGATCCACCACACTGAAAATACAAGCTTTTCGATGTTTGATCCCTCTGGATGGAGGTGTCTATTTGTGGACAGGAATAGACATGGCTGTGATGCCATGCTCCTCCCCTCTCAGGGGCTTGTGTGGTGAAGGTAAACATAGAAAATAGGAGCAGGAGTAGGCCATTTGGCCCATCGGGCCTGCTCCACCATTCAAAAAAGATCATGGCTGATCGTCTAATTCAGTACCCTGTTCCCGTTTTCTCCCCATATCCCTTGACCCCTTTGGCATTAAGAAATACATCTATCTCCTTCTTGAATATATTTAATGACTTGGCCTCCACAACCTTCTGTGGTAGAGAATTCCACAGGTTCACCACCCTCTGAGTGAAGAAATTTCTCCTCATCTCGATTCTAAATGGCATACCCCATATCCTGAAACTGTGACCCCTGGTTCTGGACTCCCCAGCCATCGGGAACATCCTCCCTGCATCTGGCCTGTCTAGTCCTGTTAGAATTGCCACAGTGCTTTTAGGTCGGGAATTCCAGGATTTATGGTCCAATGCCGACGAAGGAATAATGATGTATGTCCAAGTCAGGATGGTGTGTGACCCAGAGGGGAACTTAGAGGTGGTGGTGTTCCCATGGACCTGGTGCCCTTGGCTTTCTAGGTGGTAGAAGTTGCAGGTTTGCGAGGTGCTGTCAAGCAAGAAGCCTTGGCGAGTTGCTGCAGACACTCCTGTAGATGGTACAAACTGCAGCCAAGATATGCCAATGGTGGGGGAAGGAATGAATGTTGAAGATGATGGGGCTGGGATGCCAATCAAGTAAACAACTTCAGAAGAGGAGGGGAGAAAAGTGTTTTTTGGGAGCATCCAGGGGTCACTGGGGTTAAATTTTCCAAGGCCCTCTTGGAACTTGCACACAGCAGGCAGCTTATTGTGGGAAGTGGAGGCGGGATGGGGGGAGGACGGACACAGTGAGGGAAATTTCTGATGCGCTGTTTGCAATTTTCCGATTAAGCACCTATTGTGTACGGAAACAGCAGATCACATCTCGGATATTGTACCCATTTATGTTATCAGATTGGTTAAACATTTGAGGAAATAATTAGTTCAGATGTCATAAAAAGGCTGCCTAACCTAAAAAGGACTTGCCCAATAGTTTCTACCCCATGCTCCTCCTCCCCCACCCCTTTCATGGGGAAATGTGGCGCAGTGGTTAGCACCGCAGCCTCACAGCTCCAGCGACCCGGGTTCAATTCTCGGTACTGCCTGTGTGGAGTTTGCAAGTTCTCCCTGTGTCTGCGTGGGTTTCCTCCGGGTGCTCCGGTTTCCTCCCACATGCCAAAGACTTGCTGGTTGATAGGTTAATTGGCCATTATAAAATTGCCCCTAGTATAGGTAGGTGGTAGGGAAATATAGGAACAGGTGGGGATGCGGTAGGAATATGGAATTAGTGTAGGATTAGTATAAATGGGTGGTTGATGGTCGGCACAGACTCGGTGGGCCGAAGGGCCTGTTTCAGTGCTGTATCTCTAAAACTAAAAACTAAAACTAAAAAAAAAACTGTAGCACCTTCCACAGATGACACACCTGCAGACAAAGAAGAACAAAGAACAAAGATAATTACAGCACAGGAACAGGCCCTTCGGCCCTCCAAGCCTGCGCCGATCCAGATCCTCTCTCTAAACATGTCGCCTATTTTCTAAGGTTCTGTATCTCTTTTCTTCCTGCCCTTTCATGTATCTGTCCAGATACATCTTAAAAGACTCCATCGTGCCCGCGTCTACCACCTCCGCTGGCAACGCGTTCCAGGTGCCCACTACCCTCTGCGTAAAGAACTTTCCACGCATATCCCCCCTAAACATTTCCCCTTTCACTTTGAACTCGTGTCCTCTAGTAATTGAAACCCCCACTCTGGGAAAAAGCCTCTTGCTGTCCACCCTGTCTAGACCTCTCATGATTTTGTCCACCTCAATCAGGTCCCCCCTCAACCTCCGTCTTTCTAATGAAAATAATCCTAATCTACTCAACCTCTCTTCATAGCTAGCGCCCTCCATACCAGGCAACATCCTGGTGAACCTCCTCTGCACCCTCTCCAAAGCATCCACATCCTTTTGATAATGTGGCGACCAGAACTGTATCTCCCTGAGAGACAGGGGCTGTGAGACACCACTCAGTGTACAGATATCTCCCTGAGAGAGAGGGACTGAGAGACACCAGTCAGTGTACAGATATCTCCCTGAGAGAGAGGGACTGAGAGACACCAGTCAGTGTACATATATCTCCCTGAGAGACAGGGACTGAGAGACAGCACTCAGTGTACAGATACCTCCCTGGGAGAGAGGGACTGAGAGACACCAGTCAGTGTACATATATCTCCCTGAGACACAGGGACTGAGAGACACCACTCAGTGTTCAGATATCTCCCTGAGAGAGAGGGACTCTGAGACACCACTCAGTGTACAGATATCTCCCTGAGAGAGAGGGACTGAGAGACACCAGTCAGAGTACATATATCTCCCTGAGAGACAGGGACTGAGAGACACCACTCAGTGTACAGATATCTCCCTGAGAGAGAGGGACTGAGAGACACCACTCAGTGTACAGATATCTCCCTGAGAGAGAGGGACTGAGAGACACCAGTCAGTGTACAGATATCTCTCTGAGAGAGAGGGACTGTGAGACACCAGTCAGTGTACAGATATCTCCCTGAGAGAGAGGGACTGAGAGACACCAGTCAGTGTACAGATATCTCCCTGAGAGAGAGTGACTGAGAGACACCAGTCAGCGTACAGATATCTTCCTGAGAGAGAGGGACTGAGAGACACCAGTCAGTGTACAGATATCTCCCTGAGAGAGAGGGACTGTGAGAAACCACTCAGTGTACAGATGTCTCCCTGAGAGACAGGGACTGAGAGACACCAGTCAGTGTACAGATATCTCCTTGAGAGAGAGGGACTGAGAGACACCAGTCAGTGTACAGATATCTCCCTGAGAGACAGGGACTGAGAGACACCAGTCATTGTACAGATATCTCCCTGAGAGAGAGGGACTGAGAGACACCAGTCAGTGTACAGATATCTCCCTGAGAGAGAGTGACTGAGAGACACCACTCAGTGTACAGATATCTCCCTGAGAGACAGGGACTGAGAGACACCAGTCAGTGTACAGATATCTCCCTGAGAGAGAGGGACTGAGAGACACCACTCAGTGTACAGATTTCTCCCTGAGAGACAGGGACTGAGAGACACCAGTCAGTGTACAGATATCTCCCTGAGAGACAGGGGCTGTGAGACACAACTCAGTGTACAGATATCTCCCTGAGAGAGAGGGACTGAGAGACACCAGTCAGTGTACAGATATCTCCCTGAGAGAGAGGGACTGAGAGACACCAGTCAGTGTACATATATCTCCCTGAGAGACAGGGACTGAGAGACACCACTCAGTGTACAGATACCTCCCTGAGAGAGAGGGACTGAGAGACACCAGTCAGTGTACATATATCTCCCTGAGAGACAGGGACTGAGAGACACCAGTCAGTGTACAGATATCTCCCTGAGAGAGAGGGACTGAGAGACACCACTCAGTGTACAGATATCTCCCTGAGAGAGAGTGACTGAGAGACACCAGTCAGCGTACAGATATCTTCCTGAGAGAGAGGGACAGAGAGACACCAGTCAGTGTACAGATATCTCCCTGAGAGAGAGGGACTGTGAGAAACCACTCAGTGTACAGATATCTCCCTGAGAGACAGGGACTGAGAGACACCAGTCAGTGTACATATATCTCCCTGAGAGAGAGGGACTGAGAGACACCACTCAGTGTACAGATACCTCCCTGAGAGAGAGGGACTGAGAGATACCAGTCAGTGTACATATATCTCCCTGAGAGACAGGGAATGAGAGACACCACTCAGTGTACAGATACCTCCCTGAGAGAGAGGGACTGAGAGATACCAGTCAGTGTACATATATCTCCCTGAGAGAGAGGGACTGAGAGACACCACTCAGTGTACAGATATCTCCCTGAGAGAGAGGGACTGAGAGACACCACTCAGTGTACAGATATCTCCCTGAGAGACAGGGACTGAGAGACACCAGTCAGTGTACATATATCTCCCTGAGAGACAGGGAATGAGAGACACCACTCAGTGTACAGATACCTCCCTGAGAGAGAGGGACTGAGAGATACCAGTCAGTGTACATATATCTCCCTGAGAGAGAGGGACTGAGAGACACCACTCAGTGTACAGATATCTCCCTGAGAGACAGGGACTGAGAGACACCACTCAGTGTACAGATATCTCCCTGAGAGAGAGATAGACAAAGATCTATTTTGTCTACACATGACAATGGGAAATGATCACTGGGTCAGTCACACACGCTGAATTAAACCCTTATGACTCTGCAGCTCTAATTGCAGGCTTTGGGCTTGAGTTAATCAGCTGTAATATGAGTCTATCAATATTTTCCAGTGAACCACTTAATTCATCTTCGCAATTAACAGGGGAGTTTCAGTAACATCATATTTAAATCCATCGAGAGACTACAGTAACTATACTCCAACAACAGTGCAATATCAGCTTTCCTTTCCTTATTCTTAAATTGCTGAGATTATTAAAAGTCACCCATAAAGTTGCTTGGGGCAAGCATGTTAAGACAATGATCCAGCTATGGCCTTGCACCGACTTCTTGTCCCCATTAGACGCAAAGATCTTCCCAGCGTACACTAACTTTAAACTGTTTCATCTTCTTTCCCTGATAATGGCGCAGAAATTGCCAACAAAATAATGGTGCGTTTAATGATGGCCCGCCATTATTAATGTGTAAATTGTCAAGCAATGTGTGGCGAGGAAGAGATAGCCCATGAGTTGGCTGGTGCCGCAAATCGCCGGACAATTTGCACCACTTGCAGTAGCACTTGCAGTGTTTGTGCCCTAAATACTCATTGCACTTGCCACAGGAAGTTAGGGCTGGTACTCGACAGCGTAAGAGGTCTTTAAATGATGAGATTTATGTTCTTGAAACACCAATCAACCTCTCTGGGCCAGAAAGGAAACAATTGAAATTGTGGAATCTCATTCCTGCAGGTAGTAAATTATTCTTAGAGATTTTTAAAATGCAAAATTAAAATTGACATTTTTTCCTTGCTTTTAATTTTTGTCTCTTTTTTTCTCTCTCTTAATGCAAACTTTCTTTGTCTCGCTCTATTTCTCTTTCTGTACTTGATTTGACTCTAATTCATCCTATTTTTTTCTCGGTTATTCCTGTTTGTTTCTCAGTCCCTCAGTCTCATTGGTTAATGAGATTGATTGTTGGTCCTGTCATTCAACCAAGTCCCAGATGCCCCATTGCCCCGTTATAGCTCGTACTTCAAGCAACCTTCCATGCAAAACAACTGTTGTGGTAGAAGTGGGTTCCGGTTCTTGGGGCACTGGCACCAATACTGGGAAAGTGGTGGCTGTACCGTTGGGATGGACTACACCCGAACAGTGCTGGGGCTGGAGTTCTAGCGAGCCACATAACTAGGGAAGTAGAGAGGGTTTTAAACTGAATAGTGGGGGGAAAGGGATCATATTTGGGAAGATATGGTAAATCAAGGAGTAGAGACAAGGCAAGAGAGAAAGGTATTAAAAGGGAAATGATAAACATACTGTTACAGGAAGGGACAGAGCATACAAGTCTAAGAATAAATCAACAGATAAGGCTAGAGGTTACAATAATAATAAAAGGACAAAACTAAAGGCTCTGTATTTGAATGCACGTAGCATTCAAAACAAAACAGATGAACTGAGAGCAGAAATAGAAATAAATAAGTACGATCTGATAGTCATTACAGAGACATGGCTGCAGGACGACATCGATTGGTACCTGAATATTGAAGGGTGCATGGCATTTAGGAAGGACAGGACGTTAGGAAAAGGTGAAGGGGTAACTCCATTAATTAATGATGGTATTAGCGCAATAGAGAGGGATGACCTAAGTCAGGACACCAGGATGTAGAAGCAGTTTGCTAGAGATGAGCAATCATAAAGACAAGAAGTCATTTGGGGGAGTGGTGTACAGGCCACTTGACATTAACCACACTGTAGGATGGGGTATAAAGGAAGAAATAATGGCAGCTTGTCAGAAATGTACAGCGTTAATTACGAGGGATTTTAACCTCCATATAGACTGGAAAAATCAGATGGGCAGAGGTAGCCGAGATGAAGAGTACATAGAATGTTTTCGGGATAATTTCTTGGAACAATACATTCTGGATCCAACCAGAGAGCAGGCTATACTAGACCTGGTATTGTGAAACGAGATAGGATTAATTAATGACCTCATTGTTAAGGCGCCCCGAGGTAGCAGCGATCATAATATGACTGAATTTTACATTCAGTTTGAGGTAGAGAAGAGTGAATCCAAGACTAGTATTTTAAACTTAAATAAGGCCAATTATGAGGGCATGAAAGCAGAGCTAGCTAAAGTGAACTGGCAAATCAGGTTAAGGAATGGGTCAATAGAGATGCAGTAGCAGACATTTAAGGGAATATTTCAGAGTACACGGAATAGTTACATTTCAACAAGAAAGAAAAATTCCAAGGGTGGGATCCGCCATCCCTGGTTAACTAAAACCGTTAAAGATAGTATCAAACTTAAAGAAAAAGCCTATAATTATGCAAAGATGGGAGGCAGGTCAGAAGATTGGACAGAATATAAAAAAACAGCAAAGAATGACTAAAAGATTGATAAGAAAGGTAAAATTAGAGTACAAGAGGAAGCTAGCTAGAAATATAACGATAGATAGTAAGAGTTTCTACAGATATTTAAAAAAGAAAAGAGTTAACAAAGTGAGCATTGATCCTATGTAAAGTGAGTCTGGGAATTAATAATGGATAATAAGGAGATGCAGATGAATTGAACAGATATTTTACATCGGTCTTCACTATTGAGCATACAAGTAACATACAAGTATACAGTATTAGCTGTAAGTCAGGAAGTGGGAGGGAGGGAGGAACACAATAAAATTACAATCACCAGGGAAGTGGTATTGAACAAAATTGTTGGAGCTGTGGGCTGACAAGTCCCCGGATCCTGATGGACATCATCCTAGGGTGTTAAAAGAAGTGGCTAATAAGATAGTTGATGCGTTACTTTTAATTTTCCAAAACTCCCTAGATTCGGGGAAGGTTCCTTTAGATTGGAAAATAGCAAATGTAACTCCTATATTCAAAAAGTGAGGGAGACAGAAAGCAAGAAACTACAGGCCAGTTAGCTTAACATCTGTCTTAGGGAAAATGTTAGACGCTATTATTAAAGACATTATAGAAGGGCATTTCGAAAAATTCAACGTAATAAGGCAGAGTCAACATGGTTTTGTGAAAGGGAAATCATGTTTAAGCAATGTATTGGAGTTTTTTGAGGGAGTTACATGTGCTGTGGATAAAGGGGAACCGGTGGATGTATTGTACTTAGATTTCCAGAAGGCACTTGATAACGTGCCACATCAAAGGTTATTGCAGAAAATAAAAGCTCATGGTGTAGGGGGTAACATATTGGCATGGATAGAAGATTGGCTGGCTAACAGGAAAGAGACAGTAGGCAAATAAATGGGTCATTTTCTGGTTGGCAAGATGTAACAAGTGGTGTGCCACAGGGATCTGTGCTGGGGTTTCAACTTTTTACAATTTATATAAATGACTTAGATGAAGGGACTGAAGGTTTGGTAGCTAAATTTGCTGATGACACAAAGATAGGTAGGAAAGTAACTTGTGAAGAGGACATAAGGAGGCTAGAAAGGAATATAGATAGGTTAAGTGAGTGGGCAAAGACCTGGCAAATGGGGTATAATATGGGAAAGTGTGAAATTATCCACTTTGGCAGGAAGAATAAAAAAGAAGCATATTATCTAAATGGTGAGAGATTGCAGAGCTCTGAGATCTAGAGGGATCTGGGTGCCCTAGTGTATGAATCGCAAAAGGTTAGTATCCAGGTACAGCACGTAATTAGGAAAGCTAATAGAATGTTATAGTTTATCATGAAGGGAATTGAATACAAAAGTAGGGAGGTTATACTTCAGCTATACATGGCATTGTGAGACCACATCTGGAGTACTGTGTACAGTATTGGTCTCCTTATTTAAGGAAGGATGTAAATGCATTCGAGGCAGTACAGAGAAGGTTTACTAGACTAATATCAGGAATGGGTGGGCTGTCTTATGAGGAAAGATTGGACAGGCTAGGTTTGTATCTGCTGGAATTTAGAAGAGTAAAAGGTGACTTGATTGAAACATATAAGATCCTGAGGGATCTTGACAGGGTGGATGTGGAAAGGATGTTTCCCCTTGTGGGAGAATCTAGAACTAGGGGTCACTGTTTAAAAATAAGGGGTCGCCCATTTAAGACAGAAATGAGAAGAATTTATTTCTCTCAGAGGGTTGTGAGTCTTTGGAATTCTCTTCCTCAAAAGGCAGTGGAAGCAGAGTCTTTGAATATTTTTAAGGCAGAGGTAGATAGACTCTTGATAAGCAAAGGGGTGGAAGGTTATCGGGGGAAATGTGGAGTAATCAGTTCAGCCATGAATTTATTGAATGGCGGAGCAGGCTCGAAGGGCCGAGTGGCCTACTCCTGCTCCTAATTCGTATGTTTGTATGTAAGCTGAAGGCTGAGGGAAGACATTTTAATTAACAGGGCACATTACAAAATGCCCCACTCCAGCACAATCTGTGTCAATATTATTTTAGATTTTCAGATTCATCCAATGGCTAGTGACCAGCCATAGCAAAGAGGATATTATTTCAAATAATCTTTACTTAACAATTTCATTGACAGTTTACCAGACAAAGCAATTGTACAATTTTGCTGCGTGCAAATTTGCTGCCACGCTTTCTACATAACAGTGACTGCACATCAGAAGTAATTCATTGACCGTAAAGCACTTTGGGATGTCCTGAGTTGGTGAAAGGCACTATGGCACATGTTGGCACTCAAACAAAGTGTACCACATGAATGTGATTCATATTCAAAATCCAATACTGAGTCACCGACCTCTGCTGTGGCCTAAGATGGTTGTTAGGAGGTCAATGCAGAGGGTCAAGTAGTTCATGGAAGTAGGAGACCAAGAAAAAATTACATTTAAAAATATATTAAAATGGTTATTAAGACTATATCCCTAATATTATAATATCCATGTTGATTTCAGTGTGCACCAAAAATGTACACTTTTGTTTGAGATGTCAATGTGATCATCCATTCCTTTTGGGTGGGTTTGTCAACTGGTTCTCGATCTTAACCCTTTTGCATTTATTGGTACTACAATGTCTGCAGTTGTTGCAACTTGAATGAACTTGGCAGCTCCTTCTTTAGTCCCCTCTGGCAGACCCAGAAGATTGCTTCTGGAAGCTAAGAGGCTTCCAGTTCAGACCTGATCCCTTGCAAATTGTAAGTCTGGTTCCTTTGCCACAGACTAGTGATCCTTGTATGTTGAGCTGCTGTAAAGTCTTTAAAAAGTTGGCTTGAATTATCAGAGTCATTTAAATGATTTTACGTTGTCTGCTGAAGTCCTTGGATATTGACTCAAATGTTTCCTGCTACTTGGCACACAAAACAAAATCCATTGAACAGTTAAAAAGATCTCTGAGTGACTTAAACTGCTTGCGAGACAATAAATTCTAACAAAATAAAAAAATCTGCGTGAGCAGCAAATCTAAAATCAGCTTGCTGGGCTAAGATTTGGAAATTCAACAACTGACCTTCAAATTTGGGTTGCTCCAGTGATAGGCTTTCTGCCCAATGGAGAACAGTGGGACATGCAGAAACACATAGATGTTACAATATGAAAACAGGTTACTCAGCACAACCAACCCATGCAACTAAATAGTTCTAATCATTTTTATCCATATCCCTTCATGCTTTTTTCTGCCTCAATCACTAAACCTGTATATGAATCCCAGAGCCTCACAACTCTCTACATTGGAAATTATCTCTTGCTCTCAGTTCTAGCTCTCCTGCATTTAATCTGGTATCCATGCTGCCTTGTTCTAAAATGCTTTGATCACTGGATACATTCCGCCTCTATTTATCCATTCCCAACCTTTCATAGGTTGTCCCATAAATTGCATTGTTCTAATGAAAAAAGTCCCCATTTTTCAAAATTTCTTCATATTTTTAGATTTTTTTAGATTTAGAGATACAGCACTGAAACAGGCCCTTCGGCCCACCGAGTCTGTGCCGACCATTAACCACCCATTTATACTAATCCTACACTAATTCCATATTCCTACCACATCCTCACCTGTCCTTATGTTCCCCTACCACCTACCTATACTAGGGGCAATTTATAATGGCCAATTTACCTATCAACCTGCAAGTCTTTTGGCTGTGGGAGGAAACCGGAGCACCCGGTGAAAAAACAAAGTAGCCACTGACCTTCAGGTCAGCTTGATAAGCAAACCAGTCAGGAATCTCAAGCCACTAATGGGAATGAAGCCTTAAAATCAATTGCTGGAGAAAAAAAATGTAAAAAATTTTGAACTAAAACATTACTTGATATAATTAAATGAAATAGATGTGCTTTACTCTATAACAGAAATCAGTTCCATAAAAGCCCTCAGAAAATAGAGACAGAACCTTTGAAACAGCTTGTTTTTTTTTTGCTAGTCTTCAGTGTATATTAGATTATGAGTGGATTAGTGTCTATAGTGCAGATAAGAACTGTTGTAATACAGGGATTTACAACCCAAAACCACAGACTTAGAGAAGTAACTCAAAAGAACAGGTTTTTGCAAATATAACCAGCATTGATCTGGCTTTGACCCAGTGTAGAATTAAAAGTAACTTAGAAATGGACCAGGAATATGATTAAGATTATCTTGAGAAGAAAAGTTGTAACTTTTCAGCTTAGACTAGAGATTAAAGCCTGGCTGGGGTGTAAAATTAAAACCTGACCTGGGCCCAACCCGACAACAGCCAATCTGAAGCCCACCCAAGCCCGAGTCCTTTAATTTTTTTAGATGCCTGACCCGACCTGAAAATAAAAAACGTATTATTGAAACAGCAAAAAATTGTAGATTAAAATGAAAACAATATGAAACAAAACAGTACAGTCCAGTCCAACTGGACCCGAGCCTGAATGCTGGACATAGAATACAGACCCGACCCGAATCCAACACATGTAGTTGGGTTTGGTCGGGTAGCCAGGTTTTACCAGAGGTAGAGAAACTGAGAGAATGGAATAAAGCCCTCACAGGAAGCTGAGGTGAGGAACTATGATTGAGGTAGCTGTGGGAATCGGAGGATGGAGTTGGTGGGGGCGCGGGGGGGTGGGGGGCGATATTCTTGTAGTAGACATTAGTGGAAATCCTTTTTGTTCTCACAATATAGCATTTTGATAAAAGTTTTGCTCCAAGTATGATTGCTCCAAGACTTCAAGTGGAGATGAGACATTTATCAATATAAAGGAAGGGAGGAAAAGTTAGACAACTGAAGTCAATCAAAGGCTCCTTTATGCACCTCCTAATAGCTGGCTTAGAAGCAATTTTGACAGAGCCCGATGATGTATGGTATAGTGCATTAGGAATGGGTGTTCCTATGTGTTCAGGTCCACTGTTCCCTGAAGGTGGCAACGCAGGTAAATAGAGTGGTCAAGAAGGCATACGGCATGCTTTCCTTCATCGGACGGGGCATTGAGTACAAGAGTTGGCAGGTCATGTTACAGTTGTATAGGACTTTGGTTCGGCCACATTTGGAATACTGCGTACAGTTCTGGTCGCCACATTATCAAAAGGATGTGGATGCTTTGGAGAGGGTGCAGAGGAGGTTCACCAGGATGTTGCCTGGTATGGAGGGCGCTAGCTATGAAGAGAGGTTGAGCAGATTAGGATTATTTTCATTAGAAAGACGGAGGTTGAGGGGGGACCTGATTGAGGTGTACAAAATCATGAGAGGTATAGACAGGGTGGATAGCAAGAGGCTTTTTCCCAGAGTGGGGGTTTCAATTACTAGAGGACACGAGTTCAAAGTGAAAGGGGAAAAGTTTAGGGGGGATATGCGTGGAAAGTTCTTTACGCAGAGGGTGGTGGGCACCTGGAACGCATTGCCAGCGGAGGTGGTAGATGCGGGCACAATGGAGTCTTTTAAGATGTATCTAGACAGATACATGAATGGGCAGGAAGAAAAGAGATACAGAACCTTAGAAAATAGGCGACATGTTTAGAGAGAGGATCTGGATCGGCGCAGGCTTGGAGGGCCGAAGGGCCTGTTCCTGTGCTGTAATTATCTTTGTTCTTTGTTCTTTGTTCAAACCTCTTATTATTTATAGCTCTGCACTCAGAAAATATTGCATCAAATTTTGTCTCAGTATCCTAAGACTTCCCCATTCTGGCAAAATATTCTGTGTACCCTTAATGTGTTAGCAGGTGATGTCGTTCCTTCTGGTGTTGTTCCTGGGCCTTTTGCCCAGTTATGCACTTGTTGGATTATGAAGACAGATGAGTTTTTTCGTCCCTCATTGCCGTTTCGAAATTGCTTGTACCAGCATAGAAATAGGAAAGACGTCCTCAAAGAGTGGCTAGAGACTCAATAATATTATCTCAGAGCACTGATCCATCAGATCCATGGGGATACTCTACTGACACATCTGCGAGAGGCTTCTCGGAAGTGACAGATGGGGTCAGGAATCAAAAATGACAAATTTAAAATCCTGCTTTCTACTGACCTGGGATTTTAGAATCCTATCAGAGTAAGTCTTAATTATTCTTTCAAAAGATGGATATTATAGATGCTGTACAAATTGAGTTTCTACTCTTTCACAATGTTTCAGAATAAAAAGACATGTTCTGCACTTACAGGACCAGAAAAGAAAAAGAATTCGTAGGAACATCGGAAGGAGTCGGTCATTTAGTCCCTCGAATCTGTTCTGCCATTCAATGAGGTCATGGCTGATCTTTGAACTAACTCCATATACCTTCCTTTGCTCCATATCCCTTGAGACACTTGGTTAATAAAAATTTTCCATTGCAGTACTGAGAGAGTGCTGCACTATTCAAGGTGCTATCTTTTAAATGAAATGTTCAACTGAGGCATTGTCTGCCCTCTCAGATGGATGTAAAAGATCCCCTGGGAGTATTTTGAGGAGGAACAGAGAAGTTATCCCCACTGTCCTGGCCTATATTTATCCATAAATCAACATGACCAAAAAAATCTGGTCATTATCACTTTGTTGTTTGTGGGAGCCTGTTGTGTGCAAAGTGGTTGCCATATTTCCTACAGTACAACACTTCAAAAAGTACTTAATTGGCTGTAAAGCACTTTGGAACATCCTGTGGTCATGAAAGGTGCTATATAAATGCAAGTCTTTCATTCTTTTCCTGATTTTTATTTCCACATTGGAAATGGAAATCAGGAAAGATGTGTAACAAGCGGTTGAGACCATATTGTCCATTTTGCACTATTGCTCAAAGCCCAAAATACTCATATAAAAAATTGTAACAGGACACTATAGAGTATAATATCAAATCAGAAAAAATAGGCAGCTATGGATCTAAATTCTGAAAGACTCGCAGCTTTTTCAATGGCGAGTGTGATGACAAAAGTTGAGCTTAATCTGAAGAGATTCTATACTAAAGAGCAATTAATGTCTATCTCAGTATCAAATGCAGAATTACGAACCAAAACCATCAATCCAAACAGAACTTCAAGCGTGCTCATCGTCTAACCCAGGACAAGAACCTGCAACACATATACAGTGAATTTGCACGTCAAAGGTACCCATTAGGTTTCAACACCTTGTCACTCAAGCATATTGAAGCATGGTGAGAGACCTTCAAATGGTGATCTAAATGTGACATTTATTGAAACCTAGTCAGAAGGTAAGGACTAGTTGAGGCAATGATTTGGAACGCCCTGGAAGGAATTCTACACATCACTGAAGACAGGGCTGAGACAGAAATGTCATTCATCATCTATAATTCACCAAGAAACTCTCTTTCAACAGATATTTCACTGTTCCCTTTATTGGTAATGGTGGATGTTAAGTGATTATGTTACCATCCAAGGCAGACTGTGTAATATATAAAACAGTTCATGTTCAAACTTAATACAGTTTTACAGTCAAAACTGTGAACAAGATCTGTGGAGTGTATGTGGCGACAGGGGATTATCTCGTGTGCAATGTGATAGGACTGTAAGAGATTCTTACTTTAGGTAACATCTGTAGCTCTGTCTCCTTATTTATAATGGCCCGGTTGCTTTATAAAAATGTATTTTTCAAGATTTTAGTATTCTGACAAAATGGTAGTGTAGCCAACTTGTTTTGGTGCACAAGGGAAAAGCCAATAAAGAGTCTTAAAATGTATATATATCCTTTTGTACATCATGGTATATAAATCTTACAAACTCATCCAGTTAAGTAAGTTACTGACTTCATAGTCTTGCTAATTCCAATATTCCTCACCAAAATACCATACTTAGAAGACCAAATATTCTGAATGGATGGATTGTACAGCCCAATTTGGAATGGAGCTGCAGTGTATACTTCAGGTGTGAAAGTGTGCTATATATATCAGGAGTGAAGGTGCACTGGATAGATCAGGAATGATGGTGTGCTGTGTAGATCAGGAGTGCTGTATAAATTGGTATTGGTGTTGTGCTCTATACATCTGGAGCGGCAAAGCGATGTACATCTGATTTTAAGATGGTGACCCGACATGGCAGAAATAAGACCTACCTAAGCTCAACTATCACCAGTAACCTGTCTCTCGATGCAGAAATCAACAAGCGCATGGGAAAGGCTTCCACTGCTATGTCCATACTGGCCAAGAGAGTGTGGGAAAATGGCGCACTGACACGGAACACAAAAGTCCGAGTGTATCAAGCCTGTGTCCTCAGTACCTTGCTCTATGGCAGCGAGGCCTGGACAACGTATGTCAGCCAAGAGCGACATCTCAATTCATTCCATCTTCGCTGCCTCCGGAGAATCCTTGGCATCAGGTGGCAGTACCGTATCTCCAACACAGAAGTTCTCGAGGCGGCCAACATCCCCAGCATATACACCCTACTGAGCCCGTGGCGCTTGAGATGGCTTGGCCATGTGAGCCGCATGGAAGATGGCAGGATCCCCAAGGACACATTGTACAGCGAGCTCGCCACTGCTATCAGAACCACCGGCCGTCCATGTCTCCACTTTAAAGACGACTGCAAACGCGACATGAAGTCCTGTGACATTGATCACAAGTCGTGGGAGTCAGTTGCCAGTGATCACCAGAGCTGGCGGGCAGCCATAAAGGCGGGGCTAAAGTGTGGCGAGTCGAAGAGACTTAGTAGTTGGCAGGAAAAAAGACAGAAGCGCAAGGAGAGAGCCAACTGTGTAACAGCCCGGCAACCAATTTTATCTGCAGCACCTGTGGAAGAGTCTGTCACTCTAGAATTGGCCTTTATAGCCACTCCAGGCACTGCTTCACAAACCACTGACCACCTCCAGGCACTTACCCATTGTCTCTCGAGATAAGGAGGCCAAAGAAGAAGAAGAAGAGGCTTGCCAATTCCAATATTCCTCACCAATATACCATACTTAGAAGACCAAATATTCTGAATGGATGGATTGTACAGCCCAATTTGGAATGGAGCTGCAGTGTATACTTCAGGTGTGAAAGTGTGCTATATATATCAGGAGTGAAGGTGCACTGGATAGATCAGGAATGATGGTGTGCTGTGTAGATCAGGAGTGCTGTATAAATTGGTATTGGTGTTGTGCTCTATACATCTGGAGTGGCAAAGTGATGTACATCTGATTTTAAGATGGTGACCCGACACGGCAGAAATAAGCCCCCTAAAATTATTGGAAGGTATCATTAAGCTGAAGAAAGTGTTTAAACGAGTGTCGAACATCACAGATAAAATAGGAAGGTTCTGGAAGGATGAAATGCAATGGGTCAAAGGCCCTCTGCTTCAAAACCTATCTCATGATCTTGTAAATCTTCCTCTGCCCCTCTATCAAGAGTTATGAAAAAAACATGACATTTTATAATTTTTAACTGTGCGTGAAGTGATCTTATAATCTATGGAAATTGGACATGGAAAGTTAGCAATAGATAAACAGAACACATTGCCCATTAACAACTTTCCAGACTCAACACTGAGTTCAAAAATTTCAGATCACAACCAATGCTTCCATTTTGTCGGAGAGCAGGTGCTGGTAATCGTTCTGCCGTTGCCGTTTACATTTTCTGTAGATCAACGGTTCTCAAAGGGTGGTCTCCACGAGGGTCCTCCAGGTGTTCCACGGGCTTGTTCAAAATGCAAGTCACTATTGTGCAACGCCACAGCCGAGGACATACGAGAGCACAGACCAGAACCCTCATCCCCACGACTCGCATGACGTCCACATAGCCAGACCTTCTCCTGCACGCATGGCATGAGTCGTCTTAAGTGCAAACAACAACAATGTAGTTTTATAAGCAAGATTTATGTGTCTGTTACAACATACAACTGCGAGATCAGATTTCCAACACTTGTGGGGCTGAAAACAAAGAAGAAGAACTGGTTGAATGTGGAGCCCGACGTGAGACGGAAGCTCTCCAGCTTGGAACCAGACATCACCTCATTGATGTCTCATCAAAAGCAGCACCCCATTAATTCTGATGAGTTTTTTTACAGTGGCAAATAAAAATGGGTGGGGTAGGACCGGTAGTTGATCCGCAGGGTCTTGTGCCTCAGCTAAGTGGTCCGTGGACGAAGAGGTTTGGGAAACACCACTCCAGACACATATTTTGTTTCCTTTCTTGTCCCATTACCATCCTCTATTGCCTTGCACCATCATCCCTTTTCTCATTTAATCTCTCCTGTCTTCCACCCGATCACAGTACTTTCCTTTTTGTTCTCCCCCCACCACCATCCCCCTCTCCCGCCTCCCTTTAACTGCTTCTGTACTTGCTTAAGGAACTGTTCCATCTCTAACTTCTTCCATATCCAATGAAATGTCATCGATCTGAAACGTTGGGTCGCATTTTAAGCCTCCGCTGCCGGAACAGGCGGCATGCGTAAAACAATGCGACCCGCACGGTGACCACTACACGGACTGGCCGCGATTCCAAATGCGGCAGCTCATTACCATGTCCAGGGTGGCTGCCCCACCCCCCACCCCCGATCACGTGGAGGGGGCGGGCGAGCCCCCACGGCCAATGGCATCTGGCGCCAATGCGCTGGCGCCATTTTTAAAGGGCTTGCGGCCCTCAATGAGCATTTGAAATTTAAAGGGCCAGTTACTGTAAAGTTTCGTCAAAATGAATAAAATAACCTTTCCATGCACTCTCCCACCCCCAATGGTATATCAGAACATTCTGCCCTTTTCCCCCTCGGAATACCTAACCTTGAAAATTTGACATTTGCATGACCCCTAAAGTTCAGAACCTTTGTCTTTTACCCCTTCCCTACACCCTCCCCCGACAAATCCGAAGCGTTGCAAACTCGCTCCCCGCCTCCCACACAGAGAAAATCACCTCCTCCACCCCCACTCCCCACTCCCCACTCCCACAGGCGTTGCGCCTCATTTCCCCGAATGGGGATTCAAAGGCGTGGTATTGCCGGCCGCCAGAATAAAGATTGCAACGTGATGGCTGAATCACTGCGACCTGCATGGTAAGTAGGCATTTATATATTTTAATGCGGGTCTCGTCGCCGAGCAGTGGGGCGGTCGCCACGAGGCCTCGCCACTGCCACCGATGTCAGTACGGGGCCTGCTGCCGTCGGGGTCGGTGGCGGATCTCCTCCATGGCAATCTTCATTGCTCCCCTGCCAGAGGGAGGGGCTTTCAAATCCACCCGTTAACTCTGTTTCTCTCTCCACAGATGTTGCTTGAACTGCTGAGAGTGTTCAGCATTTTCTATTTTCATTACACGTTGCCCATTAGCTGGTGCAGAGGGTACTATAATGGGGCATGGTGCAGGGGTCATGACCCTTCCCCCTAATCTGATTGAATGCTGTTATTTATTTTTGCTCATTGTCCTATCTTCATCAAGGATTACATTTTTATCTTCTGCACTCTTGGAGGGGCACCCTCTTAATGTATTCATAGGCATTGCTGGCACAGAACCATCTGTATTGATAGGACTCAAGGTGAAATGCTATCCTCCACATCTTTTGTCACTAGGCAATTTACCGTTGCTGCCTTTTACTTGCCCTGGCTGTTCAAGTATCTGAAATGCATCGAAACCCATGGGTGGGTATATGCGTTCCCCAAACCAAACCACTGAAAAATTGCTTTTTGCCTGGCATGGAGTGCGCCATCTCTCTGAGAATAGACAAGGATCTCATTCAGCTAAAACCGGAGGATGTGGACATGGGATAGCAAGGACTGAAGCTTAGGGACCGCCTCCCCACCAAATATTCCCCCCCCCCCTTCCTTCCAAGTCCGCACATTTTGATGTGACAGCTCCTGCACAGATGAGGAAACAGCTGCACCTTATCAATAATATAACCTCTTTGTTTTAGCCCCGTTTCCCTGCAGCAATAAAATCAGCCAAAATGCATCAGTTGGGTCTTACTTGCAGCCAAGGGAGCAATATTTGTTAGTGCTCTTCGGGGGGGGTTTAAACTAAATCAGCAGGGGAATGGGAACCTAAATTGTAGTTCCAGTGTACAGGCTGTTGAGAGTAGTGAGGTAGGGGATAAGGTTACAGGGACGCAAGAGGGCACTGGCAAGCAAGAACTTGGTTTAAAGTGTGTCTATTTCAACGCCAGGAGCATCCGGGTGAGCTTGCAGCATGGGTTGGTACCTGGGATCCTGATGTTGTGGCCATTTCAGAGACATGGGTAGAGCAGGGGCAGGAATGGATGTTGCAGGTTCCGGGATTTAGATGTTTCAGTAAGAACAGAGAAGAGGGTAAAAGAGGGGGGGGGTGTGGCATTGTTAATCAAGGAAAGTATTACAGCGGCAGAAAGGACGTTTGAGGACTCGTCTACTGAGGTAGTATGGGCCGAGGTTAGAAACAGGAGAGGAGAGGTCACCCTGTTGGGAGTTTTCTATAGACCTCCGAATAGTTCCAGAGATGTAGAGGAAAGGATAGTGAAGATGATTCTCGACAGGAGCGAGAGTAACAGGGTAGTGGTTATGGGGGACTTTAACTTTCCAAATATTGACTGGAAATACTATAGTTCGAGTACTTTAGATGGGTCTGTTTTTGTCCAGTGTGTGCAGGAGGGTTTTCTGACACAGTATGTGGACAGGCCAACCAGGGGCGATGCCACATTGGATTTGATACTGGGTAATAAACCCGGCCAGGTGTTCGATTTAGATGTAGGTGAGCACTTTGGCGATAGTGATCACAATTCGGTTAGGTTTACCTTAGCGATGGGCAGGGACAGGTATATACTGCAGGGCAAGAATTATAGCTGGGGGAAAGGAAATTATGATGCGATTAGGCAAGATTTAGGATGTGTAGGATGGGGAAGGAAACTGCAGGGGATGGGCACAAACGAAATGTGGAGCTTATTCAAGGAGCAGCTAATGCGAGTCCTTGATAAGTATGTACCTGTCAGGCAGGGAGGAAGTTGTCGAGCGAGGGAGCCGTGGTTTACTCAAGAAGTTGAAGCGCTTGTCAAGAGGAAGAGGGCGGCTTATGTTAGGATGAGACGTGAAGGCTCAGTTAGGGCGCTTGAGAGTTACAAGCTAGCCAGGAAGGATCTAAAGGGAGGGCTAAGAAGAGCAAGGAGAGGACACGAGAAGTCATTGGCGGATAGGATCAAAGAAAACCCTAAGGCTTTCTCTAGGTATATCAGGAATAAAAGAATGATAAGAGTTAGAACAGGGCCAATCAAGGATAGTAGTGGGAAGTTGTGTGCGGAATCAGAGGAGATAGGGGAAGCGTTAAATGAATATTTTTCGTCAGTATTTACAGTAGAGAAAGAAAATGTTGCCGAGGAGATTACTGAGATACAGCCTACTAGGCTAGATGGGATTGAGATTCACAAGGAGGAGGTGTTATCAATTTTGGAAAGAGTGAAAATAGATAAGTCCCCTGGGCCAGATGGGATTTATCCTAGGATTCTCTGGGAAGCCAGGGAGGAGATTGCAGAGCCGTTGTTGTTGATCTTTATGTCGTCATTGTCGACAGGAGTAGTGCCGGAGGACTGGAGGATAGCAAATGTTGTCCCCTTGTTCAAGAAGGGGAGTAGAGACAGCCCTGGTAATTATAGACCTGTGAGCCTTACTTCGGTTGTGGGTAAAATGTTGGAAAGGGTTATAAGAGATAGGATTTATAATCATCTTGAAAAGAATAAGTTCATTTGCGACAGTCAGCACGGTTTTGTGAAAGGTAGGTCGTGCCTCACAAACCTTATTGAGTTTTTCGAGAAGGTGACCAAACAGGTGGATGAGGGTAAAGCCGTGGATGTGGTGTATATGGATTTCAGTAAGGCGTTTGATAAGGTTCCCCACGGTAGGCTATTGCAGAAAATACGGAAGTATGGGGTTGAAGGTGATTTAGAGCTTTGGATCAGAAATTGGCTAGCTGAAAGAAGACAGAGGGTGGTGGTTGATGGCAAATGTTCATCCTGGAGTTTAGTTACTAGTGGTGTACCGCAAGGTTCTGTTTTGGGGCCACTGCTGTTTGTCATTTTTATAAATGACCTGGATGAGGGTGTAGAAGGGTGGGTTAGTAAATTTGCGGATGACACGAAGGTCGGTGGAGTTGTGGATAGTGTCGAAGGGTGTTGTAGGGTACAGAGGGACATAGATAGGCTGCAGAGCTGGGCTGTGAGATGGCAAATGGAGTTTAATGCGGAGAAGTGTGAGGTGATTCACTTTGGAAGGAGTAACAGCAATGCAGAGTACTGGGCTAATGGGAAGATTCTTGGTAGTGTAGATGAGCAGAGAGATCTTGGTGTCCAGGTACATAAATCCCTGAAAGTTGCTACCCAGGTTAATAGGGCTGTTAAGAAGGCATATGGTGTGTTAGCTTTTATTAGTAGGGGGATCGAGTTTCGGAGCCACGAGGTCATGATGCAGCTGTACAAAACTCTGGTGAGGCCGCACCTTGAGTATTGCGTGCAGTTCTGGTCACCGCATTATAGGAAGGATGTGGAAGCTTTGGAAAGGGTGCAGAGGAGATTTACTAGGATGTTGCCTGGTATGGAAGGAAGGTCTTGCGAGGAAAGGCTGAGGGACTTGGGGTTGTTTTCGTTAGAGAGAAGGAGGAGGAGAGGTGACTTAATAGAGACAGACAAGATAATCAGAGGGTTAGATAGGGTGGATACTGAGAGTCTTTTTCCTCGGATGATGATGGCAAACACGAGGGGACATAGCTTTAAGTTGAGGGGTGAAAGATATAGGACAGATGTCAGAGGTAGTTTCTTTACGCAGAGAGTAGTAGGGGCGTGGAACGCCCTGCCTGCAACAGTAGTAGACTCGCCAACTTTAAGGGCATTTAAGTGGTCATTGGATAGACATATGGATGAAAATGGAATAGTGTAGGTCAGATGGTCGGCGCAACATCGAGGGCCGAAGGGCCTGTACTGCGCTGTAATGTTCTAATGTTCTAATTCTTTTCAAGATTCTGATATTCATAAAGAGAAAGTTTAATTGGCTGAGGGTAGTGCTGAGACTGCAATACATAAAGTTTTCCCAATATTGTCTGGAAAATCTGAATAATAGAGAAAATTAATAATCCTCTGATATTAATGAATTCAGAGTTATGGCTTTAGCAGAATGGTTTTTACTACCCTTGTGGCTTGTGTGTTGCAGTGAGCGCTGGGGTCATTCGACCCAATTATTTTCCCCCTGTCGACCTCGTTAGATTGTATTGAAAAAAATAAAATGTTCATAAAGTGCCTTCTAGAATGTTCCAGCCACTGCAGAAGACCCATTACAGGCTACAACATAATGTCATCACGGACCTATAAAGAAATGTAATGAGCAGTATTTCAAAAAATGATTTTTCTTTAGTCCCTAGTCTCTCTGATTACAGTCAGCAGATCTCTGTCACAATATTCCCAATTTTGTTAACCAGCGGCTGGATTTTACCAGCCCCGCCGACGTCGGGGGTCATGGCAGGGGGGCCTGGAAACTAACTCCGGGAGAGGCCCGCCACGGGCCTCATGGTGGTCCCTTGCCACTCGGCGACAGGGACCGAATTAAAATACGTTAATTAATTTAATTTAGATGAATAAAGACTTCCTTTCACGACGGCCAGCCACTCCAATATTCCAGCCGGCTGCCGGAACTCCTGCTCCTTCGGATCTCTTTTTGGAGATCCGCGGCGGAACCTTGGTTGGGATGGGGGTGGGGGGGGAGTGAAGTTTTCAGGGTGAAGGGGGGGTGGGGGAGCAGGGAAAACTCTTGCTGTTGGTTGAGGGGATGGTGGGAAGGGGTTTAAGGTCAGAGTTAATAAAGTTCAGGGGGAAAGTTTGAGATCAGATGAAAGTTTTTTCTCTCTCTCCCTCTCTCTCCCTCAGCCCATCCGTCTCTCTCTCCCTCAGCCCATCTCTCTCTCTCTCTCTCTCTCTTTCTCCCTCACCCCATCCGTCTCTCTCTCCCTCAGCCCATCCGTCTCTCTCTCCCTCACCCCATCTCTCTCTCTATCTCTCTCTCTCTCCCTCCCTCTCTCTCCCTCACCCCATCCGTCTCTCTCTCCCTCAGCCCATCTCTCTCTCTCTCTCTCTCTCTCTCTCTCTTTCTCCCTCAGCCCATCCGTCTCTCTCTCCCTCAGCCCATCCGTCTCTCTCTCCCTCACCCCATCTCTCTCTCTATCTCTCTCTCTCTCTCTCTCTCTTTCTTTCTACCTCACGCCATCCGTCTCTCTCCCCCTCACCCCATCCGTCTCTCTCTCCCTCACCCCATCTCTCTCTCTATCTCTCTCTCTCTCTATCCCTCTCTCTCCCTCAGCCCATCTCTCCCTCAGCCCATCTCTCTCTCTCTCTCTCTCTCCCTCAGCCCATCTCCGTATCTTTCTCGTCGCTCTCTCTCCCTCACCCCATCTCTCTCTCTCTCTCACTCTCTCTCTCTCTCTCTCTCTCCCTCTCTCTCCCTCAGCCCATCCCGTCTCTCTCTCCTCTCCCTCAGCCATCTCTATCTCTCTCTCTCTCTCCCTCACAGCCCATCTCTCTCTCTCTCTCATCTCGATCTCCACCTCAGCCCATCTCTTTATCTTTCTGTCGCTCTCTCTCCCTCACCCCATCTCTCTCTCTGTCACTCTCTCTCTCTCTCTCTCCCTCTCTCTCCCTCAGCCCAGCCGTCGCTCTCTCTCCCTCAGCCTATCTCTCTCTCTCTCTCTCTCCCTCAGCCCATCTCCGTATCTTTCTCTCGCTCTCTCTCCCTCACCCCATCTCTCTCTCTCTATCTCTCTCTCTCCCTCTCTCTCCCTCACCCCATCCGTCTCTCTCTCTCCCTCACCCCATCCGTCTCTCTCTCCCCTCACCCCATCCGTCTCTCTCATCCCTCAGCCCATCTCTCTCTCTCTCTCTCTCTCTCTCTGTCCCTCAGCCCATCTCCGTATCTTTCTCTCGCTCTCTCTCCCTCACCCCATCTCTCTCTCTGTCTCTCCACCTCTCTCTCCCTCTCTCTCCCTCACCCATCTTTCTCTCTCTCCCTCAGCCCCTCCGTCTCTCTCTCCCTCACCCCATCTCCCTCTCTATCTCTCTCCTCTCTCTCCCTCTCTCTCCCTCTCTTCTCCCTCACCCCATCCGTCTCTCGCTCCCTCAGCCCATCTCTCTCTCTCTCTCCCTCTCTCTCTCTTCTCTCTTTCTCCCTCAGCCCATCCGTCTCTCTCTCCCTCACCCCATCTCTCTCTCTATCTCTCTCTCTCTCTCCCTCTCTCTCCCTCACCCCATCCGTCCTCTGTCTCCCTCAGCCCATCTCTCTCTCTCTTTCTCCCTCAGCCCATCCATCTCTCTCTCCTCAGCCCATCCGTCTCTCTCTCCCTCAGCCCATCTCTCTCTCTCTCTTTCCTCCTCAAACCCATCCGTCTCTCTCCCCCTCACCCCATCCGTCTCTCTCTCCCTCACCCAATCTCTCTCTCTGTCTCTCTATCCCTCCCCTCAGGCCCATCTCTGTATCTTTCTCTCTCGCTCTCTCTCCCTCACCCCCATCTCTCTCTCTTTCACTCTCTCTCTCTCTCTCCGTCTCTCTCCCTCAGCCCATCCGTCTCTCTCTCTCCCTTAGCCCATCCTCTCTCTCTCTCTCCCTCAGCCCCATCTCAGTATCTTTCTCTCGCTCTCTCTCCCTCAGCCCATCTCTCTCTCTGTCTCTCTATCTCTCTCTCTCCCTCTCTCTCCCTCTCTCTCCCTCTCTCTCGCCTCAGCCCATCCGTCTCTCTCGTCCCTCAGCCCTTCCGTCTCTCTCTCCCTCAGCCCATCCGTCTCTCTCTATCTCTCTCTCTCTCTCCTCTCTCTCTCCCCTCACCCCATCCGTCTCTCTCTCCCTTCCGCCCATCTCTCTCTCTCTCTCTTTCTCCCTCAGCCTATCCGTCTCTCTCCCCCCTCACCCCATCTCTCTCTCTCTCTCTCTATATCACTCTTTCTCTCTCTCTCCCTCTCACTCCCTCAGCCCATCTCTCTCTCTCTATCTCTCCCTCAGCCCATCTCTGTATCTTTCTCTCTCTCTCTCTCTCCATCTCTCTCTCTCCCTCAGCCCATCTCTCTCTCTCTCCCCCCTCACGCCATCTCTGTATCTTTCTCTCTCTCTCTCTCTCTCTCTATCTCTCTCTCTCCCTCAGCCCATCTCTCTCTCTCTCTCCTCTCCCCCTCACGCCATCTCGATCTCTCTCTCGCTCTCTCTCCCCCTCACCCCATCTCTCTCTCTCTCTCTATCTCTCTTTCTCTCTCCCTCAGACCATCTCTCTCTCTCTCTCTCTTTCTCCCTCAGGCTGTCCGTCTCTCTCCCCCTCAACCCCATCTCTCTCTCTCTCTCTATCTCTCTTTCTCTCTCTCTCCCTCCTCTCTCTCTCCCTCTCACTCCCTCAGCCCATCACTCTCTCTCTCTCTATCTCTCCCTCAGCCCATCTCTGTATCTTTCTCTCGCTCTCTCTCCCTCACCCCATCTCTCTCTCTATCACTCTCTCTCTCTCTCTCTCCCTCTCTCTCCCTCAGCCCATCCGTCTCTCTCTCTCCCTCAGCCCATCTCTCTCTCTCTGCCTCAGCCCATCTCCGTATCTTTCTCTCGCTCTCTCTCCCTCACCGCATCTCTCTCTCTGTCTCTCTATCTCTCTCCCTCAGCCCATCCGTCTCTCTCTCCCTCAGCCCATCCGACTCTCTCTCCCTCAGCCCATCTCTCTCTCTTTCTCTCTCTCTCTCTCTCTCCCTCAGCCCATCCGTCTCTCTCTCCCTCAGCCCATCTCTCTCTCTATCTCACTCTCACTCCCTCTCTCTCCCTCCCTCTCTCTCCCTCACCCCATCCGTCTCTCTGTCCCTCAGCCCATCTCTCTCTCTCTCTCTCTCTCTCTTTCTCCCTCAGCCCATCAGTCTCTCTCTCCCTCAGCCCATCCGTCTCTCTCTCCCTCAGCCCATCTCTCTCTCTATCTCTCTGTCTCTCTCTCTCTCTCTCTACCTCAGCCCATCCGTCTCTCTCCCCCTCACCCCATCCGTCTCTCTCTCCCTCACCCCTTCTCTCTCTCTATCTCTCTCTCTCTCTCTATCTCTCTCTCTCTCAATCCCTCTCTCTCCCTCAGCCCATCTCTCCCTCAGCCCATCTCTCTCTCTCTCTCTCTCTATCTCTCCCTCAGCCCATCTCCGTATCTTTCTCTCGCTCTCTCTCCCTCACCCCATCTCTCTCTCTGTCTCTCTATCTCTCTCTCTCCCTCTCTCTCCCTCACCCCATCCGTCTCTCTCCCTCAGCCCATCCGTCTCTCTCTCCCTCACCCCATCTCTCTCTCTATCACTCTCTCTCTGTCTCCCTCTCTCTCCCACACCCCATCCGTCTCTCTCTCCCTCAGCCCATCTCTCTCTCTATTTCTCCCTCAGCCCATCTCTGTATCTTTCTCTCGCTCTCTCTCCCTCAACCCATCCGTCTCTCTCTCTCCCTCAGCCCATCTCTATCTCTCTCTGTCTCTCTCCCTCTCTCTCCCTCAGCCCATCTCTCTCTCTCTCTCGATCTCTCTCCCCTCACGCCATCTCTATCTCTCTCTCGCTCTCTCTCCCTCTGCCCATCTCTGTATCTTTCTCTCGCTCTCTCTCCCTCACCCCATCTCTTTCTCTCCCTCTCTCTCTCCCTCACCCCATC